>NC_061514.1:212590637-212687371 GCF_022539505.1 Lolium rigidum
TTGGATCTTGTGAGCTGTCTAACATGATCAAGATCATCTATCCGTAATGCTATATGTTGTGTTTGTCGGGATCCGATGGATGAGAATACCATGTTATGTTAATTATCAAGTTATTACCTATGTGTTGTTTATGATCTTGCATGCTCTCCTGTTATTAGTAGAGGCTCTGTTGATGCTAGTAACTCCAAGAGGGAGTATTTATGCTCGATAGTGGGTTCATGTCTCGCGTGAATCGGGGGTGGACAGAAACCCCTAAGGTTATGGATGTGTTGTTGCCACTAGGATGAAACATTGATGCTATGTCCGAGGATGTAGTTATTGATTACATTACGCGCAATACTTAATGCAACTTGTCTCGTTGTTAGCAACTTAATACCGGAGGGGGTTCTGATGATAACTTCGAAGGTGGACTTTAGGCATAGATGCAGTTGGATGGCGGTCTATGTACTTTGTCGTAATGCCCAATTAAATCTCACTATATTTATCATGTCATGTATGTGCATTGTTACGCCCTCTCTATTTGTCAATTGCCCGACTATAATTTGTTCACCCAACATGCTTTTATCTTATGGGAGAGACACTTAAAGTAGTGAACTGTGGACTCCTGGTCCATTCTTTTATACTCGAAATACAAATCTGCTGCACATTTGTTCTCATCGTTATCTTGCAAACAATCATCTTCCACACAATACGGTTAACCCATTTGTTACAGCAAGCCGGTGAGATTGACAACCTCACTGCTTGCTAGCAAAGTACTTTGGTTGTGCTACAGCAGGTTCCAGTTGGCGCCGGGAATCTCTCTGCATATACGTACTACATCCCGCCGCCATCAACCTTCAACGGCTTCTT
Organism: Lolium rigidum; assembly: GCF_022539505.1. Lineage (NCBI taxonomy): Eukaryota > Viridiplantae > Streptophyta > Magnoliopsida > Poales > Poaceae > Lolium > Lolium rigidum. Next base: position 212,591,487 of record NC_061514.1, read on the forward strand.
GACTCATCGGTTCGATTAAACCTGGTTTCTAATCGTAGGGAACTTGCCGCTGTGCGCACTGTACACCTTCCTCTTGGTTCCTAATCGACGTGTCAATTATTCCATCAGTGCATTGCTGTTATGCCTCTTTATTTTTCACTGTCTAACTGTATTCATTCACCCACATCTGCCATCTTATGGGAGAGAGAGGGACAGGGACCCCGGTCCTATATTATCCTAAATATAATCTATTTCTAATTGTCTTTTATCGTTTGCAGTGAACAACCATCATCATCCACACCATACATCTAACCTTTGTTTATACAAGTCGGTGAGATTGACAACCTCAGTTGGTTACGCTGGGGCAAAGTTCTGTGATTAGGCTGTTCCACGCTGGCTGACAAGGCCGCATCATGACTTTCCGCTATCAATTTCAACGTTGCTTCTTGGCCTCCTCGTCTTCGGGATAAACCTTGGCCTCTTCGAGGAAAATTCCTGCATTGTAAGATCACACCTTCCTCTTGGGGTTCCCAACGGACGTGTCAACTACACGCATCACTCGACTTGTCAAAAGATTGTTTACGATAAAGTTCAAAGAGCTGGATCGCGATATGATTAGATCTTCACAGCGATGCTTATTGATACGCACATCACGCGTCCATGGGAACCCCAAGAGGAAGGTGTGATGCGTACAACGGCAAGTTTTCCCTCAGTAAGAAACCAAGGTTTATCGAACCAGTAGGAGCCAAGAAGCACGTCGAAGGTTGATGGCAGCGGGATGTAGTGCGGCGCAACACCAGAGATTCCGGCGCCAACGTGGAACCTGCACAACACAACCATAGTACTTTGCCCCAACGAAACAGTGAGGTTGTCAATCTCACCGGCTTGCTGTAACAAAGGATTAGATGTATAGTGTGGATGATGATTGTTTGCGAGAAAACAGTAAAACAAGTATTGCAGTAGATTGTATTCGATGTAAAAGAATGGACCGGGGTCCACGAGTTCACTAGAGGTGTCTCTCCCATAAGATAAATAGCATGTTGGGTGAACAAATTACGGTCGGGCAATTGACAAATAGAGAGGGCATGACCATGCACATACATGATATGATGAGTATTGTGAGATTTAATTGGGCATTACGACAAAGTACATAGACCTCTATCCAGCATGCATCTATGCCTAAAAAGTCCACCTTCAGGTTATCATCCGAACCCCTTCCAGTATTAAGTTGCAAACAACAGACAATTGCATTAAGTATGGTGCGTAATGTAATCAATAACTACATCCTCGGACATAGCATCAATGTTTTATCCCTAGTGGCAACGGCACATCGACAACCTTAGAACTTTGCATCACTTCGTCCCAGATTTAATGGAGGCATGAACCCACTATCGAGCATAAATACTCCCTCTTGGAGTTAAGAGCAAAAACTTGGCCAGAGCCTCTACTAATAACGGAGAGCATGCGAGATCATAAACAACACATAGGTAATAGATTGATAATCAACATAACATAGTATTCTCAATCCATCGGATCCCGACAAACACAACATATAGAATTACAGATAGATGATCTTGATCATGTTAGGCAGCTCACAAGATCCGACAATGAAGCACATGAGGAGAAGACAACCATCTAGCTACTGCTATGGACCCATAGTCCAGGGGTGAACTACTCACTCATCACTCCGGAGGCGACCATGGCGGTGAAGAGTCCTCCGGGAGATGATTCCCCTCTCCGGCAGGGTGCCGGAGGCGATCTCCAGAATCCCCCGAGATGGGATTGGCGGCGGCGGCGTCTCAGTAAGGTTTTCCGTATCGTGGCTCTCGGTACTGGGGGTTTCGCGACGAAGGCTTTAAGTAGGCGGAAGGGCAACGCGGGGGGCCACACGAGGGCCCCACACACCAAGGGCCACGCGGCCAGGACTCGGGCCGCGCCGCCTCGTTGTGGCGGCGCCTCGTGGCCCCACTTCCTTTCCCCTCGGTCTTCCGGAAGCTTCGTGCAAAAATAGGACCACGGGCGTTGATTTCGTCCAATTCCGAGAATATTTCCTTTGTAGGATTTACTGAAACCAAAAACAGCAGAAAACAACAATTGGCTCTTCGGCATCTCGTTAATAGGTTAGTGCCGGAAAATGCATAAATACGACATATAATGTGTATAAAACATGTAGATATCATCAATAATGTGGCATGGAACATAAGAAATTATCGATACGACGGAGACGTATCAGCATCCCCAAGCTTAGTTCCTGCTCGTCCCGAGCAGGTAAACGATAACAAAGATAATTTCTGGAGTGACATGCCATCATAACCTTGATCATACTATTGTAAGCATATGTAATTAATGCAGCGATCAAAACAATGGTAATGACATGAGTAAACAAATGAATCATAAAGCAAAGACTTTTCTTGAATAGTACTTTCAAGACAAGCATCAATAAGTCTTGCATAAGAGTTAACTCATAAAGCAATAAATCAAAGTAAAGGTATTGAAGCAACACAAAGGAAGATTGAAGTTTCAGCGGTTGCTTTCAACTTATAACATGTATATCTCATGGATATTGTCAATGTAAAGTAATATAACAAGTGCAATATGCAAGTATGTAGGAATCAATGCACGAGTTCACACAAGTGTTTGCTTCTTGAGGTGGAGAGATATAGGTGAACTGACTCAACATAAAAGTAAAAGAAAGGCCCTTCGCAGAGGAAGCATTGATTGCTATATTTGTGCTAGAGCTTTGATTTTGAAAACAAGAAACAATTTTGTCAACGGTAGTAATAAAGCATATGTATCATGTAAATTATATCTTACAAGTTCCAAGCCTCATGCATAGTATACTAATAGTGCCCGCACCTTGTCCTAATTAGCTTGGATTACCGGGATTATCGCAATACACATGTTTTAACCAAGTGTCACAAAGGGGTATCTCCATGCCGCCTGTACAAAGGTCTAAGGAGAAAGCTCGCATTTGGATTTCTCGCTTTTGATTATTCTCAACTTAGACATCCATATCGGGACAACATAGACAACAGATAATGGACTCCTCTTTAATGCATAAGCATGTAGCAACAATTAATGTTCTCATATGAGATTGAGGATATATGTCCAAAACTGAAACTTCCACCATGATTCATGGCTTTAGTTAGCGGCCCAATGTTCTTCTCTAACAATATGCATGCTCTAACCAATAAAGTGGTAAATCTCCCTTACTTCAGACAAGACGGACATGCATAGCAACTCACATGATATTCAACAAAGAGTAGTTGATGGCGTCCCCAGGAACATGGTTATCGCACAACAAACAACTTAATAAGAGATAAAGTGCATAAGTACATATTCAATACCACAATAGTTTTAAAGCTATTTGTCCCATGAGCTATGTATTGCAAAGGTAAAGAATGGAAATTTTAAAGGTAGCACTCAAGCAATTTACTTTGGAATGGCGGAGAAATACCATGTAGTAGGTAGGTATGGTGGACACAAATGGCATAGTGGTTGGCTCAAGGATTTTGGATGCATGAGAAGTATTCCCTCTCGATACAAGGTTTAGGCTAGCAAAGTTATTTGAAACAAACACAAGGATAAACCGGTGCAGCAAAACTTACATAAAAGACATATTGTAAACATTATAAGACTCTACACCGTCTTCCTTGTTGTTCAAAACTCAATACTAGAAATTATCTAGACTTTAGAGAGACCAAATATGCAAACCAAATTTAGCAAGCTCTAGGTGTTTCTTCATTAATGGGTGCAAAGTATATGATGCAAGAGCTTAAACATGAGCACAACAATTGCCAAGTATCAAATTATTCAAGACATTTTAGAATTACTACACGTAGCATTTCCCAATTCCAACCATATAACAATTTAACGAAGAAGATTCAACCTTCGCCATGAATACTATGAGTAAAGCCTAAGGACATATTTGTCCATATGCAACAGCGGAGCGTGTCTCTCTCCCACACAATGAATGCTAGGATCCATTTTATTCAAACAAAAACAAAAACAAAAACAAACCGACGCTCCAAGCAAAGCACATAAGATGTGATGGAATAAAAATATAGTTTCAGGGGAGGAACCTGATAATGTTGTCGATGAAGAAGGGGATGCCTTGGGCATCCCCAAGCTTAGACGCTTGAGTCTTCTTAGAATATGCAGGGGTTAACCACCGTGGCATCCCCAAGCTTAGAGCTTTCACTCTCCTTGATCATATTGTATCATCCTCCTCTCTTGATCCTTGAAAACTTCCTCCACACCAAACTCGAAACAACTCATTAGAGGGTTAGTGCATAATAAAAATTCACATGTTCAGAGGTGACACAATCATTCTTAACACTTCGGACATTTCATAAAGCTACTTGGACATTAATGGAACAAAGAAATTCATCCATCATAGCAAAAGAGGCAATGCGAAATAAAAGGCAGAATCTGTCAAAACAGAACAGTCCGTAAAGATGGATTTTATTGAGGCACCAGACTTGCTCAAATGAAAATGCCCATTGAATGAAAGTTGCGTACATATCTGAGGATCACGCACGTAAATTGGCATATTTTTCTGAGCTACCTACAAAGAGGTAGGTCGAAATTCGTGACGACAAAGAAATGCTGTTCTGCGCAGTAATCCAAATCTAGTATGAACCTTACTATCAACGACTTTACTTGGCACAACAATGCACAAAACTAAGATAAGGAGAGGTTGCTACAGTAGTAAACAACTTCCAAGACTCAAATATGAAACAAAAATACTGTAGTAAAAACATGGGTTGTCTCCCATAAGCGCTTTTCTTTAACGCCTTTCAGCTAGGCGCAGAAAGTGTATATCAAGTGTTATCAAGAGATGATGCATCGACATTATTACCGGGGCTGTTGGGAGTTTTCTCAACCATGCATAGTATCGTTGGATACATAAGTTTCAGCGGCTCCCTTTTCATTAGTCTTGGGCTTGCTACTCTCATCAAACAAATTTTCAGGAACAAGCCAAGCATAATTATCATCTAGAGCTTCGTGCATCGCTAAGAGCTTACATGGTATTGGTGCTTTAATCTCCCCACCATCATTAATATTATTAGTGTACCTTATTCTATCCATGTCCATCTTTTCAAGTGTTCTTTTAAAATCTGGGAATGAACCAAGTTTCTTGTGCTTAATAAAAACTTTTCTAGCTTCTTTAGCTATATTTGCAAATTCTCGCACTAAGACTTTTAGAACAAAATCTCTCTTCTCTCCCCGCTCCATATCAGAAAGTGTAAGAAACATGTGTTGTATCATGGGGTTGAGACTAATAAATCTAGCTTCCATCATGCGTACCAAACAAACAGAGGCATCTTCATAAGTAGGGACAGCTTTTGCAAGGGGTATATCTTTAAGATCCTCATGCATACTAACATGGGTGAAAAATTCTTCTATATTATCTCTTCCAATTATAGACCCTTGTCCCACAGGTATATCTTTTACAGTAAAATTAAAAGGAAACATGTTGAAATAAGTAAAGCAAATGCAAGTAACTAATTTTTTTGTGTTTTTCGATATAGAGAGCAAGACAGTAAATAAAGTAAAGCTAGCAATTAATTTTTTTGTGTTTTGATATAATGTAGCAAACAAGAAAGTAAATAAAAATAAAGCAAGACAAAAACAAAGTAAAGAGATTGGATTGTGGAGACTCCCCTTGCAGCGTGTCTTGATCTCCCCGGCAACGGCGCCAGAAAAAGAGCTTGATACGCGTACAACACGCGTCCGTTGGGAACCCCAAGAGGAAGGTGTGATGCGTACAGCGGCAAGTTTTCCCTCGGTAAGAAACCAAGGTTTATCGAACCGGTAGGAGCCAAGAAGCACGTCGAAGGTTGATGGCGGCGGGATGTAGTGCGGCGCAACACCAGAGATTCCGGCGCCAACGTGGAACTCGCACAACACAACCAAAGAACTTTGCCCCAACGAAACAGATGAGGTTGTCAATCTCACCGGCTTGCTGTAACAAAGGATTAGATGTATAGTGTGGATGATGATTGTTTGCGAGAAAACGATAAAACAAGTATTGCGGTAGATTGTATTCGATGTAAAAGAATGGACCGGGGTCGACAGGTTCACTAGAGGTGTCTCTCCCATAAGATAAATAGCATGTTGGGTGAACAAATTACAGTCGGGCAATTGACAAATAGAGAGGGCATGACCATGCACATACATGATATGATGAGTATTGTGAGATTTAATTGGGCATTACGACAAAATACATAGACCGCTATCCAGCATGCATCTATGCCTAAAAAGTCCACCTTCGAGGTTATCATCCGAACCCCTTCCGGTATTAAGTTGCAAACAACGAGACAATTGCATTAAGTATGGTGCGTAATGTAATCAATAACTACATCCTCGGACATAGCATCAATGTTTTATCCCTAGTGGCAACGAGCACATCCACAACCTAACTTTCTGTCATCTGTCCCGGATTTAATGGAGGCATGAACCCACTATCGAGCATAAATACTCCCTCTTGGAGTTAAGAGCAAAAACTTGGCCGAGCCTCTACTAATAACGGAGAGCATGCAAGATCATAAACAACACATAGGTAATAGATTGATAATCAACATAACATAGTATTCTCTATCCATCGGATCCCGACAAACACAACATATAGAATTACGGATAGATGATCTTGATCATGTTAGGCAGCTCACAAGATCCGACAATGAAGCACATGAGGAGAAGACAACCATCTAGCTACTGCTATGGACCCATAGTCCAGGGGTGAACTACTCACTCATCACTCCGGAGCGACCATGGCGGTGAAGAGTCCTCCGGGAGATGATTCCCCTCTCCGGCGGGGTGCCGAGAGCGATCTCCAGAATCCCCGAGATGGGATTGGCGGCGGCGGCGTCTCGATAGGTTTTCCGTATCGTGGCTCTCGGTGCCGGGGGTTTCGCGACGAAGGCTTTAAGTAGGCGGAAGGGCAACGCGGGGGGCTACACGAGGGCCCCACACACCGGGGCCGCGCGGCCGGGACTGGGCCGCGCCGCCTCTGTTGTGGCGGCGCCTCGTGGCCCCACTTCCTTTCCCCCTCGGTCTTCCGCAAGCTTCGTGCAAAAATAGGACCACAGGCGTTGATTTCGTCCAATTCCGAGAATATTTCCTTTGTAGGATTTCTGAAACCAAAAACAGCGAAAACGACAAACTGGCTCTTCGGCATCTCGTTAATAGGTTAGTGCCGGAAAATGCATAAATTCGACATATAATGTGTATAAAACATGTAGATATCATCAATAATGTGGCATGGTGTTATCACCAGAATTTGACCGGATCAGAGGTGGGCCGCGATCAAGATGGGCTTGGAGATTACATACAGAAGAAATACGTGAATCGGCCTTACATGCAACGTTTGGGCTAGTTTTCCCTTGTATCTGTAACATATTAGATTACCTATCGGTTAGTTAGAGTTTGACCCGTGCACGGTTAGGTGCACACCTGAATTAGAAAGTCCCTTGGACTATAAATATGTATCTAGGGTTTATGAAATAAACAACAACCAACGTTCAACACAATCAATCTCGGCGCATCGCCAACTCCTTCGTCTCGAGGGTTTCTCCGGTAAGCACCATGCTGCCTAGAACGCATCTTGCGATCTAGGCAGCACAAGCCTACCTACGTTGTTCATGCGTTGCTCGTGCTGAAGCCTTTTTTATGGCGAGCAACGTAGTTATCTTATATGTGTTAGGGTTAGCATTGTTCTTCGTATCATATGTTGTCGTAGTGCAACCCTTATACATCTAGCCGCCCTTACACCTATCTTAGGTGTAGGGGCGGCACCGCTTGATCATTGTTTAGTAGATCCGATCCGTTACGGTTATTCCTTGTTCTTCAAGGATTAGTTTAACATCCGCAATAGTTAGGCCTTACAAAGGGTTGGAGGATCCAGCGGCATGTAGGGTGTAGTTTGCTAGCCCTAGACAGGATGTTCCGGGGATCAACCTCGTGTTGGTTTTTAGGCCCTGTCTAGGATCGGCTTACGATCACCGTACGCGAGCGCGAGGCCCAATCGTGAGTAGGATGATCCGATTATGCGGTGAAAACCCTAAATCATCGTAGATCGCATTAGCTTTATCTTGATCAAGCAGGACCACCATATATTCGTGCACCTCGTACGAATCATGGGTGGATCGGCTCTTTGAGCCGATTCACTGGACAACCTGAGAGCCGATCGAGGCTCGTATTTAACGTTTACGTGTATGCCATGCGAGGAAACTAAGCGAGGCATCATCCAACACCTTCTCGACCGGGTATAGGTCAGGTGGCACGCCCTTGCGACAGCATCGGACGTGTGACCAGAAGGCTTTGCGGGCCGTCGCTCTGAGGGACTGGGGCCAGCCGCAGCCCTAGTTGTTCCCGGCTCTACGGTGTTGCCAGTCGCTGCCCGCCGGTGGGTTTCTGACCGCAACACATGGAACATAAGAAATTATCGATATGTCGGAGACGTATCAGTAACAGAGACAGCAGTAGTGATTATAGTAAACAACAGGATTAAAATACTGTAGGCTCGGGGACGGATAATGGGCGTTGCATGGATGAGAGAAACTCATGTAACAATCAAGCAGGGCATTTGCAGATAATAATAAAACGGTGTCTAAGTACAAAGCAATCAATAGGCATGTGTTCCAATTATAGTCGTACGTGCTCGCAATGAGAAACTTGCACAACATCTTTTGTCCTACCAGCCGGTGGCAGCCGGGCCTCAAGGGAATCTACGGGATATTAAGGTACTCCTTTTAATAGAGTACCGGAGCAAAGCATTAACACTCCGTGAACACATGTGATCCTCACATCACTAACATCCCCTCCGGTTGTCCCGATTTACGTCACTTCGGGGCCATTGGTTCCGGACGGCGACATGTGTATACAACTTGCGGGTAAGACCATAAACAATGAATATCATGATGAAATAATAACATGTTCAGATCTGAGATCATGGCACTCGGGCCCTAGTGACAAGCATTAAGCATAACAAGTTGCAACAATATCATCAAAGTACCAATTACGGACACTAGGCACTCTGCCCTAACAATCTTACACTATTACATGACCAATCTCATCCAATCCCTACCATCCCCTTCAGCCTACGAGCGGGGGAATTACTCACACATGGATGGGGGAAACATGGCTGGTTGATGAAGAGGCGTCGGTGGTGATGGTGACGATGATCTCCTCCAATTCCCCGTCCGGCGGAGTGCCGGAACGGAGACTTCGGCTCCCGAGACGGAGTTTTGCGATGTGGCGGCGTTCTGGAGGGTTTCTGGCGACTTCGACTTCTCTCCGTGCGTTTTTAGGTCGAAGGCGATAAGTAGTCCGAAGGAGGGCGTCGGGGGCCGACCAAGGCCGCCACACACTAGGGCCGCGCGGGCCCCTCACGGGCCGCGCCGGCCTAGTGTGTGGGGCCCTCGGGCCCCCACCGGCTTGCCCTTACGGCTCCGTAAGTATTCGGGAAAATAGGACCTTCCGCAAAAATTCCGAGGTTTTTCTCGAAAGTTGAATTTCTGCACAAAAACGAGACACCGAACGATTCTGCTGAAAACAGCGTTAGTCCGTGTTAGTTGCATCCAAAATACACAAATTAGAGGCAAAACAATAGCAAAAGTGTTCGGGAAAGTAGATACGTTTTGGACGTATCAGCCATCTACGCTGTGGCTGGGTCGGCTTCTACGTGCCATGTCCTGCTTGGTTTGTCTCTACCCTGACCGGCTCGAGGCTGGTGAGCCTTGCAGGAGAAGGCTCCGGAAAGGTTATCCGGGTGCAAAAGTCCATGCTGATCTAATCCTCCGTAAAGTAAGGGGCATTGTGGAGCAACAGTGCCCCACGCCGGACAGGCCATCGTGGCCTAGCCACATCGTGCGCCGCAGGCTACGAGCGCCGAGAGCGGACGCTTCCTGCACGTCGCTGGCCATGTCCTATCGCTGCTGACCTCGGCAAAAGGACGGACAGGCCCCAACGGGCGCTGACGCCAGGCCTCTGGAAGGAGCGATAAAGCTGGAGCCGACCACTAGGTCATATGGACTTCTATGTAAATTGCCAACGTCTATATAAGCTGCGCTGCCCCTCATGTGCGGGGGACGATCGATCACTTCTCATTTATACACTTAGAGCTGCTCGGAATAAAGACCTTCGTCTACCTCTAGCCCTCCCTCGCAGCCGGATACAACTCAATGAGCACCATTGTACTGTGATATCTCATATACACTGTAGAGCAGGAGTAGGGGTGTTACCTCCATACGAGGGCCCCGAACGTGCGTACATCGCCGTGTCGCTTGTGCTCATACCCGCATCCGGATTCCGCCGTAGACCAAGCAGGGGCCACCTAACTTAAGCCACCCTATGGCGTATGCCATGACGATACCACGACAGAGGAGGAAACTCCACCAGGATCACCACCGGAGGAAGCTCCACCTTCTCCAACGTCTTCATCATCATCACCATGATGAAGGGAGAGTAGTCCACCACTGGACTACGGGTTTGTGGCAGTAGCTTGATCTATTTCTCTCATGTTCTTCATAGTTCTTAGTGCCATATGAGCTGTCTCACATGATTATTGTCATATTTGTAATACTTATGTGGTGGATCCTTATTCTATGATATTGTGCTATGAGATATGCGTATTATGTGTAATATGTATTCATAGATGCATATTATGTACCCCGTTCTTAAGTATTTTTTCTAACATCTATGCAAGAGCGTGTGTCGGGTGTTTTGTGTATTAGATGTAGTAGCAGGGTTTTAGTGATTGAATAATGACAACAAATTCATGATTTATTATGGCTTTTACTTTTGTTTTTCTACCTCACTAGGCATAAAGTGAATGCATGTGCTATGTTCGTCACGTGACAAAAGTGATGATCTTGTTTGGTCAAGGTAGCATATTTGATATTCAAACATCATGTCAAAGTACATAAGGCTATACTCTGTTAATTCTTAATTCAAGATTGCATGGAGTTTTCCCTTTATTCCGGAGTATAAGAGAGATGTATTGCATCATCTCTATGTTAGGACGTGATGCTCATATGAATGCGTAAGTTACTCATGTTATTGTTCTGCATCCTCAAATCTTATTGATGAATTACTATTTTCCACTACAACTTAAAATAGAGAATGGTCAAGTGAAACCATGAACCCCGGTACACTTTTTTATCATAATAAACACCTTTATATTGATTTTATCTTGTTTTCTACTTGCATCACTATTTTAATCCGAAAATATAAAAAATAATTTTCTTATTTGCCTCCAAAACACCAAAAACAATGAACCCCTTTACGATTTTTTATTTAGTTACTTTATTTAGTCTAGTTTTACTGGGTTTATTTTTACTTGTGTTTTATTTACTTACAAGAAACATTGTGATAGACAACCACACGGTGCAGTTGGGGACACAAGGCTTTTATTTTACTTGCAGGATTGCTTGAAGAAGAGAGAAGAGAATACTCTTTGTCTAGTTCCCCAAGAGTTCGATATAAACCCTCGAGTCACCCTTGTGGGGAAAATACTATGCTGACAAACCACTATGCACTTGGAATCCCAACATCATCTAAAATATTTTCTGGCGCCGTTGCCGACGAACTGAAAGGTGTTATAGACGTATTTCCGACAAGAATCTTCTTACAACTACGTCTCACCAAAGCTTGGGGAGGTAATACAATTGTGAGCTCTTTTATCTCTTTTAGATTTTGCATCGTAATTTATTTGTCTTGTTTTTAATCTTTGTTTGCTTGTTTTTAGTTTTTGCTTGTTAGTTATTTTTCATAAAAATTGAAAAACACATAAAAATTAGCAGTAACTATCTTATGAAAATCTTGAGGGAAAGAAATACTAAATTGCGTGATTACACAAACACTCATAATGATAATTTTATTGTCAAGCGTATTGATGGTGCTCCAGTGATGGCGTCAGACAATCTTGTTGAGCGTTGTTGTGGAAGTGGTTGGGAAACCCCAAGAGGAAGGTGTGATGAGCACAGTAGCAAGTTTTGCTTCACTACGAAACCAAGGTTTAATCGACCAGTAGGAGAAAGGTGTGACTTCTGAAGGTGTTGCTAGCTGACTAGTGGCAGAGTGCACTACCGGCTTCAGCAACAACGTGGAACTTGCACACAACACAACCAAAGTACTTTTCCCCAACTTGCAGTGAGGTTGTCAATCTCACTGATTGCTGAACACAAAGGATTAGACTTATCGAGTGGAAAGAGATGTTTGCAGAAAGTAAACAGAACATGATTACAATAGATGAATTTATCAATGTAAAGGAAACAGGACCGGGGTCCACAGTTCACTAGAGGTGTCTCTCCATAAAGATAAATAGCATGTTGGGTGAACAAATTACAGCTGGGCAATTGATAGAATATCGACCATACATGAAAAGATGATTACTATGAGATTTGATTGGGCATTACAGCATAATACATTGACCGTAATCCAACTGCGTCTATGACTAATAATCCACCTTCCGGTTATCGTCCGAACCCCTTTCAGTATTAAGTTGCAAGCAACAGATTATCGCATTAAGCAATGTGTGTAAAGTAAGCAATAGAATTGCCCTTGGATAAAACATTGTTGTTTTCTCCCTAGTAGCAACAACACATCTAAAATCTTAGAAGTTATTGTCACTCTCCTAGAAAACTAGAGGCATGAACCTACTTTCGAGCATAAATACCCCCTCTTGGAGTCACAAGTATCTACTTGGCCAGAGTATCCACTAGCAACAGAGAGTATGCAAGATCACGAATAACATATGACATGAATATATAATTGATCTCAACATAGTATACGATATTCATCGGATCCCAGCAAACACAACATGTAGGATTACATAAAGATGATCTTGATCATCTAGGGCAGCTCACAAGATCTATACATGAAGCACAAATTGGAGACGACAACCATCTAGCTACTGCTATGAACGCATAGTAAAGGGATGAACTACTCACGCATCACTTCGGAGGCGGGCATGGCGATGTAGATGCCTCCGGCGATGATTTCCCCTCCGTCAAGGTGCCAGGGAAGAGCTTCAAAACCCCGAGATGGGTTCTACGATGACGGCCGCGACGGAACTTTTCATGGATAGAGGCTCAGGTATCCAGGGTTTTCCCGAGAAGATGTAGGTCGGTGGGGTGCCTGGGGGGCCCACACCCCCCTTGGCGCGGGCCCAGGCTAGGCCGCGCCAAGGGCAGGTCTGGCCACCCTGTGGCTCCTCTTCGACCGCCCTCTGGACTTCCTATTCGCTTCGGTAAAATATTGACTTCGGGTTTTGTTTCGTCCAATTCCGAGAATATTTCCTGTACAACTTTTCTACAAAAACAACATAAAACAAGGAACTTGCACTGTGGCATCTTGTTAATAGGTTAGTGCCGGAAATCATGTAAACGTGCAACGAAGTGTAAGCAAATCATATATGAATTGGTGTAAAACAAGCATGGAGCATCAAAAATTATAGATACGTTTGAGACGTATCAAGCATCCCCAAGCTTAACTCCTGCTCGTCCCCGAGTAGGTAAGTGATAACAAAATAATTTTTGAAGTGACATGAAGCCAACACAATCTGGATCAAGCATGTAAAGCCGTGTGAGGTGGGATCTAAGTACTCTAAACATAGGCATGATAGATATAATTCATCAGAACTTAGCAACTATGTTATAACATGAAGAGTAACTCAAATAAAGGATCATGAATAACAGTGCATTCAAAGCAACTGTTTGTTTATGAGCATAGAGTAAACATAAAAAAGTGGTATTCAACATGTCCTTTCTGGAATAGCAAAACATAAATTCTAGGACACCTTCAAAGTTCAAAGGGTGACTAGGTACAAGTAATTTAAGAACAAGCAATAGCACACTCATGAATCAATCAATAATAATTTTGGGACTATGCACATTGCACTAAGAATGACAATTATGCTCTCTTAATTGGTGCATAAAGTAGAAGATGAAGACTCAACATAATAGTAAAAGAGTGACTCTTTGTAGAGTAAGCAAGATAAACAAGTTTTATAAACCTTCCAAAAAGTATGGTACTTAATTATTAGCTTTGAGATCTCATTGCCCCTATCATAAGCATCTTGAATGGTTAAAGTTAATGTGAGTCAAATATGAGCTATATGCTTGCAAATCACAAGTTGAAAATCTCATGCCCCTTGAATGCGAGTACCTAAACCTCATGCTACTCAACTTAGGTCCCAAATAAGTTCTTGTCATTGTAAGTATACATGTATCATTGAGAACCACCAACGGGGTACCTCTTTCCCGATGATATGGAGGTATTCTTGTAAGGGAAATCCCATGCCAAAATGACAAGACAAACAGACAGTGAGCATCTCAACAATTTTTTATTTACTATGGGTATAGCTTTTTTATTCCAAATGCTTCATAGAATGCTCACTATGGCTTAGTTGTAAATTTCCACCATGAATGATGCATGGCTTAGATTAGCGGCCCAGAGGTTTCTCTAACTCATATACAAAGTCCATGGAGTTATAAGTTTCCATTTTATTTCGTACCGCTAGGCATCCATAAACAAAAGAACATAACATCAACTAGATATAAGTGCAATTTTGAAAGTGTTCCCCATGAAAGCATGGTTATACTAAATCCCAACTCGCAATTTGCAAACATATAAACTTCATAAGATAGGCACAATGATAAAGTTTATTAAGTGCAAGAAAGTAAATGTGCCATCAAGTTCGTGAGAGCTTTACTGACTAATTTTCTCATGCCAAAATTTAATTTGGAAGATAAATAAAAACATGATGAATTACTTGGAATAACAATAATGCTACTAGGTAGATATGGTGGACAGAATTGGCAAACTTTGTTTCATGGTGGTTGGATGCACGAGTACAGATCATACTCAGCAGAGGCGAAGGCTAGCGAAAGACTGGGAGCGACCAACTAAGAGATCAATAATGGCCATAATCATGCATAGCGACAAAACATTATCAATCAAAGCATAAAGTGATATTACAAGTCAAAACTAAATAATCGAAGAGGCTTTAATTGACTGGTTATAGTGATAACATGGTATAAGCATGCGCCAAGTCAACCCAATAAATCATCAAAGGAAAATACCACAATTTTACGCTTTTATGATGAAAACAACACATGATTCTTTCAATGACACATTGTGAACTCTCAGCCATTTAAAACAAGTCATGCTACAACAATAAATACTAAGCATATGACAAGAATAACATCCAACATGACATGCCAAAGTCTATGCCACTGTGACGCCCCGGAACCGGTACCATGAGGATTCCAGCGATCCCGCTGAAATCCGCACGATATCGATTCAGAGACGCACTCCGACACGACGTGCACGACAAATCACACACGTGATGCCAGAGGAATTAACACGAGCGGTAACATTACAACAACATTACAATAGAGCCCACAAGTAACATATATTACAACAACGACTCCGACGAGTCAAGATACAAACGGATACATTCAAAATCAGACAGAAGATCAAGTACGTCTGAGTACGGACAAGATACAAATTGGACTAAGAGTCCTGAAGATAACCAGCGGCGTCCATAACCCTGCCCAAGGAAAGCCGGAAGGGTAACCTTGCTAACGTCGTCATATCGTACCTGTCAAATTCGGGTCATCGGTTGCCGACAAAAGGAGGAAACAAAAGAGAAAGAGAAAAGGCGAGGGTAAGTACCAAGGAACGAACTCCGGCACGTACTTAGCGAGACTAGAAATGGCTGTGCTCGCCAGACGAATATATCGCCGGGGCTATATGGTGGGTTTAGCGGCAGCAAAACTATAATCTGCCGAGACACGCTACAACATCCGTCTACACAAACATAACCCAGCCGATTACACATATCCCCTACAACAAGGCAAAGAAGCAATGTAAAAGGCACTCAACGGTGCACAAGTTTTATTAGATATTGGCTGTAGTAATGCTATATTACTATGCAAGTTATTAGCAAATTATTAGTAACAACATAGCGGTGTAAGTTGTTCTATGATCAAGCCATACAATTCCAAGTCGTCCATAACCGCGGACATGGCTTATCGATAAGATGTACACCCTGCAGGGGTTACCCAAATGTAACCATACGCATGCTCGAACCCACTTACTACAGGTGGAGTCTCACATCAAGACCGTTCCCAATGCAAGAGAAAAGTTTAAGGGGAGCCACCCCGCTAAGTTACCCGTGATGAAGTTCGACCGTACTCCGATACGGACTCAGAGGTTTGTGTCAACGGCTAAGCTAAGTGTGAACAACCTGCTATCGCTAATCGTTCCACGAGATGAGTACAGTACATAATATAAACACCCGAAGGCAACAGGAAGTAAATCGTGCCTCGTGCATATGGGCAAATAAAACCAGGGTTGTGGCTCCCAATAAACAGACTCGAGGAAAGGTAGTGGGTGATGGGGGTCCCACTCCCCCACGTACGGGTAGAGCGCTCAATCTCGGAACAGATAACAAGAACTCGGGTCCTAGGGGACATTAGCGAGTCAAAGTTCCGATGCTTTCGCAAAGGGGCTCACGAGATGCCTCCGCTTACAATTTTAGTTGTTAACAATAAAGTAAAGCATGAGTATCTCCAACAAGCGATATAGCATGTGATAACCTCCCAACAACCCAACATATCCCGATAACAGATCGAGATAAACAACAAAGCCTAAACACGCCTACGACTCGCAAGGCTCAAACATCAAGCAACGACTATGGGTAAGGAATGATACATATAGGATTATTATGGTAAACAAGTGGAATAGGACACGTGACTCGATAAAGAAGCGCAACATATGTATAGCAGTGAGAGGGAGAGCAAAATGCAAAATAGGTGAGGAGGGAGGGCTCGCCTCTGAAAAGCTACAAAAGAACTTGTCGGAGAACTCGTCGTATCTCACATTACCACTTCGCGATCCTATCCGGGAAGAAGCAAAGTGCTACAACAAACAACGGATGCACCACTTACTACTACGAAAGAAGAATCGGCATGATCATGACATGATATGCATGGCATGACAACAATGATGCGATGCAACTTATCCATATTAATCGGAGTCAGAACCCCGAACAAAAAAATTAAGGTTGGAGTTGCATTTCTACCGACAAAGTTAAGTGTTGATTAACATGTTAGTAGCATGGCAAGCGTGAGCTACTTCAAGTTTAAACGGAGCTACGAAAACCTTAGGTGGATATCCGAAATACTCCGCATATATGTTCGGTGAACATGCACGACTATCAACGTGCGACGTGATGCGAGATGCAAATTGTGAATGGATGGCGTAATCATGATCCTTATGTTTTTCTGATTGAAATGGACATAAAGTTTGTTTGATTTGGATTTGTAAAAGTGCATTTTTAATTCATTTGAAAAACCATCTGTTTGTGCAAAAGCTGAAAACTGAAATTGAATTTTGAGCCGGAAAACATTTTCACGGAACTGATGCTAGCCACAGCCATAGACATGTGGATCCATGGCCACGTCAGCATCCAACGTGCAAGAAACAAAAAGGTTGGATTTTATGCGCGCGGCAGGATTCTAACTGGGGGCTGCAACTGCAAGGATGAGGATCAGGGTTGCTGCCAGTGCGCTGCTGTACCAGATTTGACAATGTACGGGGTGCAGGAAAGCTAAAGTGTAGAGACGTGGTTAACTGAAGAATGAACACTACTAACTGAAAACGTGACAGCGGGTGTACCTGTAGACAGATTTTTGCACGGGTTTTAAAGTGTCACCCGCGTCGAATCTAGGCACCGATTTGAGTGAAACAAAGGAGGTTGAGCAAGATGGGATTCCGAAGAATCGAACGAGACAGGATTCGTAGAAAACAGGGCACGGTGGCGCCGGAGAAACTCGCCGGAAAACAGACAGACGAAACAGCAAAACTGAAACTGGAAAAGCATCTGTTTCTGGACCTGACTTTGGAAGAAGATGGCGTCGTCGTTACTACTCCGTTTTGGGTCATTCAAAAACCAGAAGATAGAGGATGTTGTCATGCTTCTAATGGTACCAAAAGCTCGTGCTGGGGTGACCTGTGACGGCGAGGATCTACGCCGAAAAGTGAGACCGTGAAACAGAACAAAACTGTGTGTTTTCGTGTTCGTCTCCGTTTGATTTCTTCTCACGTTCGACGATGCAGGGACCATGCGAGGGGGAGGAGGAGAAGGTGCTGACGCTGCTCACCCTGGGGTGGTCGGAGACGAGTAGGACGCGGCAGAGAAGGTCGCCGGCGACGAGGAAGGAGGGTTGGTGATGTGGGCATAACCCTTTGGGTACTCGACATTGTCATACCCGGTCCAAACTATGAAACTGGACCAGCACATGGACTCGACAAGCTGGACCTGCACGCGCCTCAACTTGGACTACAAGGAAAGAAGACTCCAATACGAATCCTACTAGGACTCTTGTAAACCCTAGCTTGGCTGATATATAAAGCCAGGCAGGTGCACCCCTTAGGGACACGCATATTCAGAAATATAGAACATAGAGGCGACACGCCTAGATACCACACCCGCAGATTAGAACTAGACTAAATCCAACAACTCCGCCTATGGCGACCCCCTGTACACATAAATTCATATAGTGGATTGCTAGCAGGACGTAGCGATCCTCCACCGTAGGGACGTGAACCTGGGTACGTCGTGTACCGCCTCGCTCCCGAAACTTCCGTCGTCGTCTTTCTCTAAAACCCAATCCCCTCATGGTGGGCATTGCCGAGGAACCGCCTCGTCAATTGACGCCGTCTGTGGAAAGCGCGACGCTGAATTTCGTCATCCGGACGAGATCTCTCTTCTTCAACAACCGAATTGCATTCGGCTACTCATCAGCAGTGCGTTCAGAAATTTTCGCCGGGAATTTACTTCAACTCGTATCACAGCAGATTCGATCAGGAATCATTGGCTCAAGTTCGGACATTATAGAAACAGCCGCTGTCAACACCAACGGAAATCGTGACCATGCACTCGCGTTTTAGACCTGACGCGGCACTACACATGACGACGAGAATTGATGTGTAACTATACGTATAGCTGCCACACAAAGATGCAGACGCCCATGAGTTTTTTTTGTCGGAGCGCTATAGATCAACTGCCGAAGAGCTACGGGCGCTACAGGTGCAAGACTAGATTTGATTGACTGCTTGGTCGTGTCGTCTTAGGCAAAAACTGTGCTGGATGCTGGAGCTTGGTTGAGTCTACTCCAGCACCTACCTCGAGAAGGAGATCGGACTGCCTGTGCTGCTGACCCGTACCACTGCTTGGTCTCCTGCCTGCGAGGCTCGTCGAGCGTGTGTGGTGTGTCACGAAGCGATTGTTACTATCTTGTGGGAGAAAAAGAATTACACTAGGAGCACTTCAAGTCAAAGTCTGGAGAAGTTTCATCAGGGAAGAAATAAATTGTTCGGCTGCACACGGCCATTGTTGGAGGATTCAGTAAAGTTATTTTTCCGGTCATCAACGCCAGCAACCAGATCGAGTTTCGGCAAGATCAATACGTGAAGATAGGAACATACGCAACGGCAGCATTCATGGCAATGGAATTCTCATCGGGAGCTCGGGATCCATCTACGACCGCTGCAGTTTCAACAGCCGAGCATCCGATACATTGGAGGACTCGCGTATTCGCACCGCTTATCAGATACAAGGACCAGTTTTTGCGCCGTAATATGACTGCGGATCGGAACAAGCTTCACCGTGCACAGTCGCCACTCTCGGGGCTCTCGCTTGCTGCATCGCGAATTCGATATATTCGGGAGCTCCCCCGTCGACTGCTCTGCTCGGCTGATCGCGCCCACCGTCACGCACTCGTCATACTGGGGCTTGTCTGTCGTGAGCACGACATTGTGGATTGGATATATTCGGAAGCTCGCCCGCCGCGGATCGGTTATATCAATTGCGTCCTTTTCATCAGCCACACCAGCCAGGCGTCGCGTGGCTACATCAACTATTTCTGGTGGCGCAATTATTTCGACTGCGCCCGCCGCGTGGATTACCTCGGATGGCGCAATTATTTCGACTGCGCCCGCCGCGCGGATTACCTCGGATGGCGCAATTATTTCGACTGCGCCCGCCGCGCGGATTACCTCGGATGGCGCAATTATTTCGACTGCGCCCGCCGCGTGGATTACCTCGGATGGCGCAACGACTGCGCCCGCCGCGCGGATTACATCGGATGGCGCAATTATTTCGACTGCGCCCGCCGCGTGGATTATCTCGGATGGTGCAATTATTTCGACTCGCCCGCCGCGTGGATTATCAGGAGCGCCGGTGCGCTGGAATTACTCGGGGGCTCTCGGATTATCTTCGAACTATTGAGCGCTGGAATTCAAAGAAATATGAAGACTCCTTACACTATTACTCCCATCGGGAGCGCCGGTGTGCTGGAATTATTACTCCCATTGGGAGCACCGGTGTGCTGGAATTACTTGGAGACTCTTTGAAGATCGCTGGTTGGGAGCGCTAGTTTGCTAGAATTCAAGCAAGATATGAAGACTCCTTACTCCCAAACGGGAGCGCCGGTTCCCTGGAATTCAAGAAGATATGAAGACTCAAGTTTTGTTTCTTTGAAGAATTGCAGTAATTCGAGACACCCGAACTACATCGTCGGGAACTTTGTTCGTATATTACAGCGAACATCGGTTCGATGGAAAATACGCTCAGAGATTGCACTCTAAAAAAGCCTCTGAAATTACAAGTGCTATGATCAACGGGGACCTTGCTCTTTTCCTTTGCTATAGATGCCTCAAAGAGTGCCGCAGATAGCCAGGATCATGAAACAACGGGGACCTTGCTCTTTTCCTTCGCTATAGATGCCTGAAAGAGTGCCGCAGATAGCAAGGATCATGAAACAACGGGGACCTTGCTCTTTTCCTTTGCTATAGATGCCTCAAAGAGTGCCGCAGATAGCAAGGATCATGAAACAACGGGGACCTTGCTCTTTTCCTTTGCTATAGATGCCTCAAAGAGTGACGCAGATAGCAAGGATCATGAAACACGTACGAAAACGACCCACGCTCGATACTTTACATTGCAGAAGTATCAAAGAGTGACGGTGTCATCGGCAGATCTAGTGCCACCGATCTATTCGGGAGCTGCTGTCAAGACATGCATCGGTTGAAAGCAAAGTTGCACATAAAACGGGTTTAGCAAAACCTGCAACACGAGTTGATCACTCAAATAATTTGCTGCCGATAAACTTACAAACAATGCCATCAACGATGCCCAAGGTGCATTAAGAATTACCCCTTGAAATAAACAACAATGTGTCAACGACACCTGAAGAAAACTATAAACATCGGGTTGCTCGACTTGAGTCTACTCACGGTTGCAAGCATCTGGGCCCAGACTCGGGGGCTACTTCCATCGGGAGCGCTGGACGCGCACCCGATAAAATTATCGGCTCCTCTGGGACTTGACCCCAATCATTGGTTCCTCCTGGATATCATCTGAAGTATCGACTCCTCTGGGATATCTCCGAATTATCGGCTCCTCCCGGACATCATCCAAATCTTCGGCTCCTCTAGGATGTCATCTGAATTATCAACTCCTCTGGGATATCACCCAAATCATCGGATCTTCCCGGACATCATCCAAATCTTCGGCTCCTCTGGGATGTCATCTGAATTATCGACTCCTCTGGGATATCACCCAAATCCTCGGCTCCTCCTGAATATTATCTTCCAAATCATCAATTCCTCTATCTATGATATCATCAGAGTCATCGGCATCATGTTCTCAGAACTCGAAGACGTGTACGGTATTCGACTCGGCATTTTTTACACCCTGTACATAACTATTTCTTATTTATTTACAAGCTCGGGGGCTACTCCCATCGGGAGCGCTGGTCGCGCACCCAAGAAAAAGATGGCAACCTTGCCAACAAAGAAGAATAAAGTTGAAGACGTCGGCATCAACAATCAAGATCTTCGAGTAGTACAACTTGAGTCTATGCCTGGCTGCAAGCACCCGCCCATAGACTCGGGGGCTACTCCCATCGGGAGCGCTTCACGCACCCGACAGAAAGCAACTTCGACTCTACATCAAGCACAAGATTCAACAGATGATCAAGACATTCGGCGAAGACAACTTTAGTCCCTGCCCGAAGCTTCACTTCGGCCAGACACTCAGGGGCTACTGATGTGGGCATAAACCTTCGGGTACTCGACATTGTCATACCCGGTGCAAACTATGAAGCTGGACCAGCACATGGACTCGACAAGCTGGACCTGCACGCGCCTCAACTTGGACTACAAGGAAAGAAGACTCCAATACGAATCCTACTAGGACTCTTGTAAACCCTAGCTTGGCTGATATATAAAGCCAGGAAGGGGCACCCCTTAGGGACACGCATATTCAGAAACATAGAACATAGAGGCGACACGCCTAGATACCACAACCCGCAGATTAGAACTAGACTAGATCCAACAACTCCGCCTATGGCGGCCCCCTGTACACATAAATTCATATAGTGGATTGCTAGCAGGACGTAGGGATCCTCCACCGTGGGGACGTGAACCTGGGTACGTCGTGTACCGTCTCGCTCCCAGAACTTCCGTCGTCGCCTTTCTCTAAAACCCAAGCCCCTCATGGTGGGCATTGCCGAGGAACCGCCTCGTCAGTTGGCCGTGGTAGATGAAGGAGTGGTGGACGCGCTCGAGCTGCTGCCGTCCTTGGCGTCCTTGAAGAAGATCAGGATGGAGAGGAGGCAATGTGGGGGTTCTGTTTCACAGCTCAGGTAGGCGCTGATAACCCACAAGTATAGGGGATCGCAACAGTCTTCGAGGGAAGTAAAACCCAAATTTATTGATTCGACACAAGGGGAGGTAAATAATACTTATAAGCCTTAACAACTGAGTTGTCAATTCAGCTGCACACGGAAAAGCACTAGTAACGGGGGTGATGTGAAAGCAGCGGTAATATGAGAGCGAGTAGTAACGGTAATACGGCAGCGAGTAATAGTAACACGAGAGGCAATGGCACCGAGAAAATAGTTGATACTACTTCCAATGACATATAGAACGAGTATATGATGATGAGAGATGGACCGGGGTTCCCGACTATCTTCACTAGTGGTAACTCTCCAATAACAAGTGTTGGGTGAACAAATTACAGTTGGGCAATTGATAGGATTTAAATAGCATTAAGACAGAACATCAAGATTATTAATCATGTAGGCATGTTTTCCATATATAGTCATACGTGCTCGCAATGAGAAACTTGTACAACATCTTTTGTCCTACCAGCCGGTGGCTGCCGGGCCTCTAGGGAATCTCTTGGAAATTAAGGTACTCCTTTTAATAGAGCACCGGAGCAAAGCATTAACACTTGGTGAAAACATGTGATCCCCATACCTACGCCTTCCCCTCCGGTTATCCCGATTCTTTGTCACTCACGGGGCCTCGGGTTCCGGACATAGACATGTGCAAACAACTTGTAGATACAATCTAAGCAATAAGTATAGAGCTTAAATCTAAGATCATGCCACTCGGGCACTAGTGACAAGCATTAAACACAACAAGATTGCAGCAACAATAACTTCACAAACTTTGTAGATAGACTAATCATAATGTAACAATCCATCGGATCCCAACAAACACAACACCGATTACATCAGATGAATCTCAATCATGTAAGGCAGCTCATGAGATCATTGTATTGAAGTACATGGGAGAGAGAGTACCAACTAGCTACAGCTAGAACCCGTAGTTCATGGGGGAACTCCTCACGGAGCATGATGGAGGCGGTGGCGTTGATGGAGATGGCTTCCGGGGGCACTTCCCCGTCCCGGCAGGGTGCCGGAACAGAGACTTCCGTCCCCCGAAACGGAGTTTCGCGATGGCGACGGCGCCCCTAGAGTATTTCTGGAGTTCCGTCAATTGTTATCGCGTTTTTAGGTCGAAAGGGCTTATATAGGCGAAGAGGCGGCGCAGGAGGGCGCCTGGGGGTCCCACCCCATAGGGCGGCGCGCCCCCCTTCCAAGCTGCGCTGGCCTATGGTCTGGGGGCCCCGGGCCTCCCCTCTGACTCCCCTTCGGTGTCCTGGTCCGTCTCGGTGAATTATGATGTTTGGTCTTCGTTTCGTCGAATTCCGAGAATATTGCCCGAATAGCCTTTCTGGAACCAAAAACAGCAGAAAATAGGAACTGGCACTTCGGCATCTTGTTAATAGGTTAGTTCCGGAAAAAACATGAAATCATTATAAAGTGTGAGCAAAACATGTAGGTATTGTCATAAAACTAGCATGGAACATCAGAAATTATAGATACGTTGGAGACGTATCAAGCATCCCCAAGCTTAGTTCCTACTCGCCCTCGAGTAGGTAAACGATAAAAAGAATAATTTCTGTAGTGACATGCTACTTACATAACCTTGATCATACTATTGTAAAGCATATGAGATGAACGAAGTGACTCAAGGCAATGATCTATAGTTGCTAACAAATAGATAACATATAGCAAAACTTTTCATGAATAGTACTTTCAATACAAGCATCAAAAGTCTTGCATAAGAGTTAACTCATAAAGCAATAAATTCAAAGTAAAGGCATTGAAGCAACACAGAGGAAGATTTAAGTTTCAGCAATTGCTTTCAACTTTCAACATGCATATCTCATGGATAATTGTCAATACAGAGTAATATGATGAATGCAAATAAGCAAGTATGTAAGAATCAATGCACAGTTGACACAAGTGTTTGCTTCTAAGATGGAAGGAAGTAGGTAAACTGACTCAACATAAAGTAAAAGAAAGGCCCTTCGTGGAGGGAAGCAGGGATTAAATCATGTGCTAGAGCTTTTTAAGTTTTGAAATCATATAGAGAGTATAAAAGTAAAGTTTTGAGAGGTGTTTGTTGTTGTCAACGAATGGTAGTGGGCACTCTAACCCCCTCATCAAACAGACTTTCAAAGAGCGGCTCCCATGAAGGACGTTATCTCTTCCAGCAAGGTAGATCATCCCTCTTCTCTTTTGTTTACACATGTACTTTAGTTTTATTTATGGTTGACACTCCTCCCAACCTTTTGCTTACACAAGCCATGGCTAACCGAATCCTCGGGTACCTTCCAACATTCACATACCACGAAGGAGTGTCTATTTGCAAAATTAAGTTGCTTACTGATGAATCAGGGCAAAACATGTGAAGAGAATTATTAATGAAAGTTAATTAATTGGGGCTGGGAACCCCGCTGCGACTCTTTTTGCAAAATTATTGGATAAGCGGATGAAGCCACTAGTCCATTGGTGAAAGCTGCCCAACAAGATTGAAAGACAAAACACCACATATTTCCTCATGAGCTATAAAACATTGACACAAATAGGAGATAATAAAGTTTGGAATTGCTTAAAGGTAGCA
Source organism: Lolium rigidum (assembly GCF_022539505.1). NCBI lineage: Eukaryota > Viridiplantae > Streptophyta > Magnoliopsida > Poales > Poaceae > Lolium > Lolium rigidum. Next base: position 212,616,804 of record NC_061514.1, read on the forward strand.
CATGAAATATTTACTTTGAATGGCAGAAAATACCACATAGTAGGTAGGTATGGTGGACACACATGGCATAGGTTTTGGCTCAAGGTTTTGGATGCACGAGAAGCATTTCCTCTCAGTACAAGGCTTGGGCTAGCAAGGTTGTTTGAAGCAAACACAAGTATGAACCGGTACAGCAGAACTTACATAAGAACATATTGCAAGCATTATAAGACTCTACACTGTCTTCCTTGTTGCTCAAACACTTTTACCAGAAAATATATAGACCTTAGAGAGACCAATCATGCAAACCAATTTCAACAAGCTCTACGGTAGTTCTCCACTAATAGGTTCAAACTACATGATGCAAGAGCTTAATCATGATCTACTTTGAGAGCTGAAAACAATTGCCAAGTATCAAATTATCCAAGACAATATGAGGCATTTTATGTTTCCAACCAAATAACAATAAGTGCAATAGCTTCCAACTTTTGTCGTTGAACATTAAAAGTAAGAGCGAAGAACACGAGTGTTCATATGAAAAAGCTGAGCGTGTCTCTCTCCCACACGAGGATTGCTAGGATCCGAATTTATTCAAACAAAAACAAAATAAAAACACGCAGACGCTCAAAGTAAAGCACATAAGATGTGACCGAATAAAAATATAGTTTCAATAGAAGAAACCTGATAAGTTGATGAAGAAGGGGATGCCTTGGGCATCCCCAAGCTTAGACGCTTGAGTCTTCTTGAAATATGCAGGGATGAACCACGGGGGCATCCCCAAGCTTATACTTTTCACTCTTCTTGATCATATATCATCCTCCTCTCTTGACCCTTGAAAACTTCCTTCACACCAAACTTCTCATAAACTTCATTAGAGGGGTTAGTACTCAAAAAAACTTTAATCCACTTTAGTCCTGTAGTGACATATTGCAAGAACTCAATAAAATATTAGCTACAGCTCTCCACGCGTAGAAAGCCTTGCTTAAAGTCCACAAGAGACAATGCAAAAAAACAGAGAGAGAATCTGCCAAAACAGAACAGCCAGTAAAGACGGATTTGTAAGAGGTACTTCCGTTGCTCAAATCAGAAAACTCAAAACTAATGAAAGTTGCGTACATATCTGAGGATCACTCACGTAAATTGGCATATTTTTCTGAGTTACCTACAGAGAATCCTACCCAAATTCGTGACAGCAAGAAATCTGTTTCTGCGCAGAAATCCAAATCTAGCATCAACCTTCTATTAGAGACTTCACTTGGCACAATATTGCAATAAAATAAAGATAAGGAGAGGTTGCTACAGTAGTAACAACTTCCAATACACAACCAAATAGTAGCAAAATAAAAACATGGGTTATCTCCTAAGAAGTGCTTTCTTTATAGCCATTAAGATGGGCTCAGCAGTTTTAATGATGCACTCGCAAGAAATAAGAGTTGAAGCAAAAGAGAGCATCAAAAAGCAAATTAAAAACACATTTAAGTCTAACCCACTTCCTATGCATAGGAATCTTGTACAAAAATAAATTCATGAAGAACAAAGTGACAAGCATTGGAAGATAAAACAAGAGTAACTTAAAAAGTTTCAGCATGTAGAGAGGTGTTTTAGTATCATGCAAATTTCTACAACCATATTTTCCTCTCTCATAATAATTTTCAGTAGCTTAATGAATAAACTTAAAAATATAACTATCACATAAAGCATGTTTTTCATGATCCATAAACACATAATTTTTATCAAGCTCAAAAATAATAGGATTAAAACTTTCAAACCCACTTTTATCAATAATGTAACAAGATGATTGATCAATCTTAAAAGATATGGGACTCATAGATAAAGTCAAGATCTCTCCAATCCCATTTTCATTAGTAGTACAATTAATATTATCAAGCAACTTAGGACCATCATCTAGAGATTTATCATAAACATTTGCCAAGCAAAACTCTTTAGTACCATGCATTTCGACATCAGGCACAAACAAAGCATTATCATAAGATTTATCAAAATAGCATGGATTATCATGAATAACAGTAGCATAATTATTCTCGCAAGTTTTTGCTCATAGGGAATATTTCAAGAGAATCCACAGGAACATAACATTCATCCTCCTTCGGTAAGCATGGAGGACAATCAAATAGTCTAAGAGATAAAGAGTTACTCTCATTAGAAGGTTGGCATGGGTAGCTAATCCATTCTTCCTCCTTTTGTTCATCACTCTCCTCTTCTTTTTCATCCAATGAGCTTTCAGGTTCATCAATTTCCTCCTCTTTTTCATCCAATGAGCTTTCGGGTTCATCAATTTCTTCTTCCACTTGGTTCCTGCAAATTGTGAGTGCATTCTTGTGCATTAATGAGTCTCTCTTTATAATCAATGATATAAGGATTATCACTGTAGCTTTATATGCAAAAATTAAGAATAGAAGAGACATAATCTTAAGGTCCTTACAAACAACACAAGTTTCATAATTTTTAGCAATGAAGGATCCGATCTCAGAAGATCCCATAAACAAAACAAATTGTTCTACTTCTTCGAACCCAAAATGAATATAGCTATTCCAATTATAGTTCTTAATTAAAACTTCTTCACTAAAGCCACATTGAAATTTAAGATGTTTAGTATCCTGTTTAGAGCAACAGTTTATATCATGGCGTTTAAGCAAGATTTTAGCAATTGCATTCAATTTTTCTATCACAACACTCATAACTTTACCCGTTCTTGATTCTCTATAATTATTATATAATTCAATAAGCTCCAAATAGGTTGTAGGTTCTCCCATAGCAACAGTTTTTAATTTTTCGGTTTTTCAAATTTTTATGGATTTTCGGGTATATGAGGAAAATAAAACAAGACAAAAACAAACTAAGTAAAAGTGAACTAAGAAAAATAATACTAGACAGAAATAAACTAAGCACAAATAAAGTAGACAAAATTAAACTAAGCAAAATAAAATAAAACAGAGAGAGAGGTAGAGTGTACTCCCCAGGTGAACTTATGAGTAGAGCTATGCCTCCCCGGCAACGGCGCCAGAAAATAGTCTTGATAACCCACAAGTATAGGGGATCGCAACAGTCTTCGAGGGAAGTAAAACCCAAATTTATTAATTCGACACAAGGGGAGGTAAAGAATACTTATAAGCCTTAACAACTGAGTTGTCAATTCAGCTGTACCTGGAAAAGCACTAGTAACAGGGGTGATGTGAAAGCAAGCGGTAATATGAGAGCAAGTAGTAACAGTAACACATCAGCGAGTAATAGTAACACAGAGGCAATGGCACCAGAAAATAGTTGATACTACTTCCAATGACATATAGAACGAGTATATGATGATGAGAGATGGACCGGGGTTCCCAGCTATCTTCACTAGTGGTAACTCTCCAATAACAAGTGTTGGGTGAACAAATTACGGTTGGGCAATTGATAGGATTGAAATAGCATTAAGACGGAACATCAAGATTATTAATCATGTAGGCATGTTTTCCATATATAGTCATACGTGCTCGCAATGAGAAACTTGTACAACATCTTTTGTCCTACCAGCCGGTGGCAGCCGGGCCTCTAGGGAATCTACTGGAAATTAAGGTACTCCTTTTAATAGAGCACCGGAGCAAAGCATTAACACTTGGTGAAAACATGTGATCCTCATACCTACGCCTTCCCCTCCAGTTATCCCAGTTGCTGTCACTCTGGGGCCTCGGGTTCCGGACATAGACATGTGCAAACAACTTGTAGATACAATCTAAGCAATAAGTATAGAGCTTAAATCTAAGATCATGCCACTCGGGCCCTAGTGACAAGCATTAAACACAACAAGATTGCAGCAACAATAACTTCACAAACTTTGTAGATAGACTAATCATAATGTAACAATCCATCGGATCCCAACAAACACAACACCGATTACATCAGATGAATCTCAATCATGTAAGGCAGCTCATGAGATCATTGTATTGATGTGCATGGGAGATAGAGTACCAACTAGCTACAGCTAGAACCCGTAGTCCATGGGGGAACTACTCACAGAGCATGATGGAGGCGGTGGCGTTGATGGAGATGGCTTCCGGGGGCACTTCCCCGTCCCGGCAGGGTGCCGGAACAGAGACTTCCGTCCCCCAAAACGGAGTTTCGCGATGGCGGTGGCGCCCCTGGAGTCTATATGGAGTTCCGTCAATTGGTATCGCGTTTTTAGGTCGAAAGGGCTATATAGGCGAAGAGGCGGCGCAGGAGGGCGCCTAGGGGTCCCACCCCATAGGGCGGCGCGCCCCCCTTCCAGGCCGCGCCGGCCTATGGTCTGGGGGTCCCCAGGCCTCCCCTCTGACTCCCATTCGGTGTCCCGGTCCGTCTCGGTGAATTATGATGTTTGGTCTTTGTTTCGTCGAATTCCGAGAATATTGCCCGAACAGCCTTTCTGGAACCAAAAACAGCAGAAAACAGGAACTGGCACTTCGACATCTTGTTAATAGGTTAGTTCCGGAAAATGCATGAAATCATTATAAAGTGTGAGCAAAACATGTAGGTATTGTCATAAAACTAGCATGGAACATCAGAAATTATAGATACGTTGGAGACGTATCAGGCGCGACGGCGGCGAACGGCGGATCCGCACAGAGAGGCTTCGGTAGGGTTTGTCTAGTGAGGAGGAGAGGGTGGCGGCGGCTTGGAGTTGGAGAGGGGGAGAAAGCAGCTAGGGTTTGGAGAGCTTAAAAAGGGAGGAGGCGATGCATTAGGGCCGGCCGATGGGAAGCTCCAGGGCGTGGCAAACTTGGAGGACGCCATTGCCCGATACGGGTGGCCGCTCCGACGTGGAAAGGTGGCGACGTCCAGGACGCATTCCTCTTCGGGAGAAGCTGGGCCACTTGGTGGGCTGCGGTGTGAGAAGGAGAGAAAGGAGCTGGGCCTGCCGGCCGAAATTTGGAGTAGGTTTAGATGGGGTTAGGGTTTTGTTTTAAAAGAAAAGACAAAGGAAATGGTTTATTATAGAAACCATATGAGAGGGAAAAGAAAAATAATTAGAGTTTATAAAATAATTTTATTTAGTAAAACATGGATGATATGATGCATATGCCATGATGACTTGGAACGACACGGAAAAACAAGAGGTGGTGAAAAATCTAATGTTGGGGGTTTTTCTGGGTCATTACAGCCACAGTCTAGACAAGCTCATTTTTGCATCACTATAAGCGCATGAAACATTTTACTCGTATCCAACACCAATCAACTTATTTGAAATAACTCTCAGAGATTAAATGCATTATGGACCAGAGAGCTAATAATACATAAATAAAGAATACTAACGAGCTCTGAACAAAATTCGAATGAAAGAACAAGAGCTAAACGCAGTACCAGAAAACTAGAACACTCCCAGAACAATAACAACGAAAACTAGAGCGTTCTATGCAATTAGAATGGAGCAGGTCTTTCTTCAAAACAAATGTGCCGGGATCCAACATATGCTACAGAAGAAAAAAAACGAAACTAAAAAAAAAGACGCTCCAAGAATAACACATAGCGTATGAAGCAATAAAAATATAGTGCATAGAGAGACGACCTGTTGTTTTGTTGATGAAGAGGGGATGCCTTGGGCATCCCCAAGCTTTGACTCTTGTACCTCTTGGATATTTCTTGGGGTGCAGGGGCATCCCTAAGCTTGAGCTTTTGTCCATTCTTCATCTCATCACATCATTCTTCTATCCCTACACTTGAAAACTTCCTTCATACAAAACTTCACACAATTCTTTATTAGCAGCATTAGTACAATTAAAAAAACAAATCCACTTGGGTTCAGTAATAACATATATCAAGAATCGATTAAAGAATTAGCTACTGTAGCAACCTTTAAAAAAATATCTTTGATCAAAAGAACTCAAAAAGAAGGAGATTTAAGAGGCAAATGCAAATAGTGCAGAAATCTGTCAAAACAGAACAGCCGGTAAAGATCGGTTTCTTAGAAAATCCTCTGTTGCTCATCTGGAAACGTGGTCAACTAAAAACGTTATATAATAACCTCGGGCATGTGCATAAAAAATGACATCTCTAAATTCCGCTCTGGCTATTTTTATGAATTTTTATGGTAACAACACAGAATCTGTTTTCAGGACAGCAACTTCCCCAAATCTTACTTTCTTCCTATTAGAGGCTATTATTGGAACAAAAACGATATAAAATGACAAGGAGAGGTTATTACAGGGGTAATAACTTCCAAGAATCAATAAAAAAGAAAAATTACAGTAAATAAAACATGGGTGTCTCCCATAAGCGCTTTTCTTTAACGCCTTTCAGCTAGGCGCAGAAAAAGTGTGAGCATCAAGTATTATCAAGTGAAGGAGCATTAACATCATAATTTTTTCTAATAATAGATACATAAGGTGACTTCTTTCTTTTAAGAGGGAAGTGTTCCATAACTTTCTTAAGTGGGAATTGATATCTAATAATCCCATCTCTCATATCAATAGCAGCACCAACAGTTCTAAGAAACGACCTTCCCAAAATAATTGGACAAGATGCATCGCATTCAATATCCAAAACACCAAAATCAACAGGGACCAGGTTATTCTTAACCATTTATCAACTCTTCCCAAAGGTTTCTTTACAGCAATATCAACGAGATGAACATCCAAATAATATTTTTCCAACAGTGGCAGTTCGAGCATATCATAGATTTTTCTAGGCATAACAGAAATACTTGCACCAAGATCACATAAAGCATTGCAATAAAAGCCATCTATTTTTATCTTAATGATGGGCTCCCAGCCATCTTCTAACTTTTTAGGAATAGAGGCTTCGTATTTTAATTTCTCCTATCTAATTTGCATAAGAGCATTTGTAATGTGCTTTGTAAAAGCCATATTTATGTCACTAGCATTAGGACTTCTAGCAAGATTTTGTAAGAACTTAATTACTTCAGAGATATTGCGGTCATCAAAATCAAAGTCATTTTTAGCAAAGGTGAAAGGACTTTTGTCTCCCATACTCCGAAAAATTTCAGCACACTTATCAAGAGCAGTTTCAGTTGTTCTAGGCAATTTTGTAGAAGAAGCGGGGACGTCTCCTACACCAATTATTTTAACATTAATAGTAGGAGAGTGGCTAGCATTTGAAACTTCATTACTACTTGTGGTGGTGATGGTACAAACTTTAGTCAAATTATTATTTCTAGCAATTTCATCTTCTCTTTCCCACCTAGCATGCAATTCCGCCAAGATCCTAACATTTTCATCAATTCTAACTTGAATGGCATTCAAAGTTTTATTTTCTTTAAAATCATGAGGCATGACCTTTAATTTAAGAAAATCAACATCATGAGCAAGGCTATCAACTTTAGAAGCAAGAATATCAATGTTTCCAAGCTTTTCCTCAAAAGTTTTATTGAAAGTAGTTTGTTTACTAATAAATTACTTTAGCTTCAAGATTAGAGGGTGCACTTTTATTATTACTGTAGGAATTACCATAAGCGTGGCCATAAGAATTACCATTATTAGCAGGATATGGCCTATAATTGTTGCTACCAAAATTATTCCTATAAGCATTGTTGTTGAAATTGTTGTTTTTAATGATGTTCACATCAACATGCTCTTCTTGAGCAACCAAACAAGCTAACGGAATATTATTTGGATCGACATGAGCTTTACGATTAACAAGCATAGACATAATAGTATCAATTTTATCACTCTAGGACAAGGATTCTTCGATAGAATTTACCTTCTTACCTTGTGGAGCTCTCTCGGTGTGCCATTCAGAATAATTTATCATCATATCATCAAGTAATTTGGTTGGAGCCCCCAAAGGAATGGACATAATGGTACCTCCAGCAGCTAAATCCAGAAGGTTTCTTGAAGAAAAATTTAGTCCTGCATAAAAAGTTTGGATGATCATCCAAGTAGTCAGTCCATGAGTGGGGCAATTCTTTACCAAAGATTTCAATCTTTCCCAAGCTTGAGCAACATGTTCATTATCAAAATTGTCTAAATTTCATTATATCACTTCTCAGAGATATAATCTTAGCAGGAGGATTAAATTTTCCAATGAAAGCATCTTTGCATTTAACCCAAGAATCAATACTATTTCTAGGCAAAGATAGCAACCAATCTTTAGCTCTACCTCTAAAAGAGAAAGGAAACAATTTCAGTTTAATAATGTGACCATCTATATCCTTATATTTTTGCATCTCACAAAGTTCAAAAAATTATTAAGGTGAGAGGCGACATCTTCAGTACTAACACCAGAAAATTGCTCTTTCATAACAAGATTTAATAAATCAGGTTTAATTTCATAGAAGGTTGCTTCGGGAGCAGGTGGAGCAATAGGTGTACAAATAAAATCATATTGTTGGTGCTAGTAAAGTCACACAACTTAGTATTTTCAGCAGACACTACTAGGAAAACGTCTATAGATGGAGAATACCTTGTCGGCGCACCAAGTTTATTATGCGCCGGTGGTAAGTAGTGCCGACGCACCAGCATGTCGCCGCGCCGACGATAATGACAAACTGTCGGCGCACCTAGCAGGTTGATGTGCCGGCGCTAATGACAAACTGTCGGCGCACCTGGCAGGTTGATGCGCCGGCGATAAGATGAGGCTGTGGCTCCCCCCATCCGGGCCAGGCCTAGGAAGTATTGTCGGTGCACCGGACCAGGGGTGCGCCGGTGGAATTTATCTATTGCCTTGCCCGGTGCACCGGCAGTACTTCCTAGGCCTGGCCCGCACGAAATAAAGCCGGGTCGGCTTAATACTGGCGGCGCACCCAGGCCCTGGTGCACCGGCAGTAACCTGGGCACTTATTTCTGCCCAACAACCACTCCCCCCACTACCATTACTCCACTCCTCCCACACAAACCCGAGCCTTCTCCCAACCCAGCTATTTTTTGCCCATTTGTACCCCAAATTTGACCAATTTGACCAAACAAACCAATATTTTTTGAGCAAATCTTCCCTTCCTACATGCATCTCCCACATCCCTATGTAGGTCTAGATCTATCTATCCCACATTGACCGCTCAATCTAGATCTAGATCTATCCATACGCCGTGGTCGCGGCGCGACGTCTCGATCTCGTCGATGAATATATCAAACAAATAGGTGATTAATGAACAAATTGAGGAATGAAATTGACGTATATTGGACATTTGAAGCAAAGCTCGTGTGTGGCATATATGTTGTGTTTGTGCTTGTGTGTTAGCGTTGAAAATGAGTTTCCAACGTTCCGCCGAAATGTTGATTCGTTAAGTTTCCGTTTCGGCACATTTCTGGCGCTCCTATGTCCTACCGTGTAGGAAGGTCATGCCGAAATTTTCCGTGAAAACTACCGATGGATGCTTGGTTCTAATCAATTATATAATCTTGCCGTGCAGGCGATAATGGTTATCAAGATGAGTGAAAGCGTCGTGATGAGATATCTGAAACACGCGATCATCGACATGTATGAAAATAACCTCACGGAGATATTGTGTCCGTGCCGAAGATGCAAACTAGGGAAATGGTTTGACCCCTATTCAGGCAAATTGCAGGGGCACCTGCTCACTAATGGTTTCATGCATGGACACACTCAATGGATGAGTGATGATGGCGCGGAGTTAAATGGGGCGACGGCAGCAGGTGGTAATGGCCGACAAGAAGGAGGGCATCATGATATTGATGAAGATGAAGAGGTTGTCGCACAAGACGATGGAGATCAGTATCATGATGAACAAAATGTTGAAGATGTGGACAATAATCTTGACTACGACGAAGAGGTGCCGCTAGCTTCAGTCGTGCGGGACCCTCATCTTCAAGATCTGCTTCTCGAAAAGACGAAATGCGCCAAGCGGAAATCAAAGCTTGAGCAACTGGAGACAGACTCCAATATTCCGTTGTATGACTCAGGTCGCGGATTGGAGGAGTCCCGCTTGAGAGTTAGTTCTTGATGTGCTGCAGATCAAGGCGAAACACGGATGGACGGACACAAGCGTCGATGACATTCTGGAATACGTGAAAGATCTCCTTCCTACCGGGAACACGTGTCCTGGTAGTCTAGCCGAGGCAAAGAGAATCACGTGCCCTCTCGACTTACCCCACGAAAAGTATCACGCCTGCATCAACGACTGTATCATATATCACAAGGAGCACGTGGACAAGACCAAATGTTCTGTGTGTGACGCTGAACGGAACAAGAAAGGGAAGAAGAAAGCTCATCGGAAAGTTGTGTGGTACTTTCCGCTCGCCCCCCGGCTGCAACGGTTCTACGCGGACCGCAAGGAAGCAAAGCTCAAGCGCTGGCACGCTGAAAGAAAGGAGGCAGTGTTGAATGATGTAGAGCGGATTGAACACCCAGTGCTGACACACCCTTCAGATGCAAACCAGAGGAAAGCATTAGACAATGAATTTGTATGTTTCGGGGCAGATCCCAGAAACATCAGGTTAGGTGCGAGCACAGATGGATTCTATCCGTTCAGAAACCAGAGCAGCACACATAGCACATGGCCCGTGTTTGTATGGATCTACAACCTCCCGCCCTGGCTGTGCATGAAGAGGAACTACATACAGATGAGTATGCTAATTCAAGGGCCGACACAGCCAGGAAATAATATCAACATGTACCTCGAACTATTAAAGAAGGAGCTTGAAACGTTGTGGGTGGAGTAAGGGGTAGATACATGGGACGCCGTCGCGGAAGAATATTTCCCTTTGAGAGCTGTGTTAATCATGACGGTGCAGGACTACCTCGGATACGGTTATATTTTGTGCCAAGTGTGCCATGGACACAAGGCATGTGTTAGGTGCATGGAAGAGACGGTGTTTTTGCAGCTCGGTAAGGATCCCGGCTCTTCGAAAACCGTTTGCATGGGGCATCGAAGGTGGCTACACAAGACTAGCCCGTGGCGAAAGCGTGGAGATCTGTTCGATGGTACAGATGAACCCCGAGGACCTCCACGTAAGAGGAGCGGCGAAGAGATCGATACATTACTGAAAGGTTGGAAGGAGTGCCATGCGTCGGGAAAGATTCGTCAAAAGCCCGGAGAGAAGAAGAACAAAAAGGAAACGACGCCGCTTATTGGTGTATGGAGAAGGAGGTCCGTGTTTTGGGAATTGCCGTACTGGAAAATTCTCGATACACCTCACTGCCTTTATGTCATGCATATCACAAAGAATGTGTGCGAAACCTTGGTTGGCACTCTTCTCAACATGCCGGACCGGACCAAAGATGGGCCGAAAGCAAGACACGACCTGAAAGTTTTGGGCATCAGGGAAGAGCTTCAGATCCCGCCGACCCAAGACGGACAGTCAGAGCATAAGACGGATGGCGGTCAGAAGCGCAAAAGGATTAAATAGCCAGACTATTACTGCCCCCCTCCTGCTTCACTTTTAGTCCGGCTGAGGTCTATCAATTTTTCAATTGCCTTCTAGGAGTCAGAGTGCCCTTCGGTTACTCTGGGCTAATAAGCAGATTCATGGACCCCAAGAAACGAAACTTCAGCGGCATGATGTCTCATGAATGTCACGTGATGATGACGCAGATTCTTCCGGTTGCAATCTGAGGTATAATGAATGACCATGTCCGTGCAACGCTGACTGGGCTCTGTAACTTCTTCGATGTCATAACTCGGAAGTCGACAAGCGTGAAGAAACTCGCAAGGCTCCAGGAATAGATCGTGGTGATCCTATGTGAGCTTGAGATGTATTTCCCGCCTGCATTCTTTGACGTGATGGTCCATTTGTTGGTCCATATCATGGATGATGTCACAAATCTAGGGCCGGCATTCCTACACAACATGATGCCGTTTGAAAGAATAAATGGGGTCATTAAAGGATACGTTCATAACAGGTCGCATCCAGATGGAAGCATTGTCCAGGGCTGGCTCACCAAAGAGTGTATCTCTTTCTGCACGAATTACCTAGACATTGAGGACCCTGTTGGTTTGCCTCAAAACAAGCACCTCCGCAGGTTCGAGGGAGTAGGCCACAAAAATGGAAGGAAGGAACTGCACGTGCACATGTCTGGTCAGACTTCCGACTTTGATAGGGCCAACGTAGTAGTGCTACAACACATTGACTTGATTGATCCTTGGTTGAAAGAGCAAAAAACCATGATAGAGAACAGTGGCAAGTCGATGACGGAAGCAGAAATATTCAGAGAGCACAACTCCTCTTTCGCGCGCTGGTTCAAAGACCACATTGATGCTAATCCCCCACCAATGGATTGTGACGAGGATAAACTAGTATTGGCCTTGTCACATGGCCCCGCGCCCAACATCATGACTTACCAAGCGTACGATATCAACGGGTACACATTCTACACGGAAGAAAAAGACAAGAACATCGTTTACCAGAACTCAGGGGTAACGATGGATTCCTATACGGGTGACGTAAAGACTAGATACTACGGAAGGATCGAGGAAATCTGGGAGCTTAGCTACGCTGGGGAGAAAGTGACTATGTTCCGTATCAGATGGGCTAAGAGCGTCACAACGGTAATTCACCACCATGTTTCTACCCGAAGCCAACAAATCAAAGTCCACGAACACCACCGCGCAGAATGAGCCATGGGTATTGGCAGAACACGTGCACCAATGCTTCTTCATAACCGACCTATCTAGGCATAGCCGTGTTATCGTGAGGAGAGGCAAGAGGACCATCTTCGGAATGGATGGAGTCGCCAATGAGGAAGACTTCGAAGGACAGATCGGAGACCCAATGATGGAAGAATCCGAGGACGAAGACACAACACACACCACAAGAAGAAGCAGGACCACGCTACTGAGGTTAGGTCGACCCTTCAAAAGAAGAAGTGACGAAATGGGGCGAAATTATTCAACGACGAGCAAGAAAAGCAAGAAGAAAGTGAAACACTCTTCTCGATCGATGATGTAAAACTTTATTTGCAATGTATAACTCATATTTTGTGTAATACATAACTCATATGGTGTTGGCCAATAATTTATGTATAACTAATTAATATTGTGTTGGTCAATATTTTTTGTATGTATATATAACTCATATCTTCATATGTTTACATAACTCATGCATATTGCTTTATTATTATCTTGAAAAGATAAGAACATAAATATACTAGAAAAGGTCAGGAAATAATAGAAACATAAAAGAAACATAAAAGAAATAAAGAAAAACAAAAGAGAGTGGTGGGAATTGCATGATTTGGCCTAGTCCCAGGTATACCCGCAGTAGTCTTACTGCCGGCGCACAAGGGCTATGGTTCGCCGGGGGTAAACTTGTCCCCGGTGAACCATAGCCATGGTGCGCCGACAGTAAGACTACTGCGGGTATACCTGGGACTTAACCACGCTATCCTCTCTTCCTCACATCCATTCTTCCCCGTACCCTAACCCGCGACTACGACGAGACGACGACCACCCGCAAGCGCCGCCACCCGCTGTTCTGCACCAGCCCCCGTCCTCCACCATCCACCTCCACCAGCCCCCACCACCTGCCCCGTACGCCGCCGTCGACCCCTGCTGGTAGTCGAGGAGGAGCCGCCGCCGCCATCGGATCCACCGCTCGCCCGCCGCCACAGAGAGGAGGTGCAGGAGCAGGAGACCCGTACCTGCCGCTAGCCCGCCGCCGTCGACCCCTGCTGGTAGTGAGGTAGCTCCGCCCCCAATCCCCCTTCCCCGTACCCTAATTTTTTTGGTTGCCTCTGTGATTTCATTCATCTAATGAGAAAGCAGAATATTAGAATATTAATTTCTTACCTAGGTGGGTGTAAGTATGTTAACTGTCGATAATAAACCTTGAGTTGATTGCTCACTGTTCCAGCTGTGTTGTTTCTCCATGTATCACAGATTTATGAGAGAAGATTGTGTTGAACTGTTACTGTTCTTGTTTTTTTTCCAACCGGGCTATCACCCCTTGTCCATTAATTTATGTTATTGTTCTTGTGTTCACAATACATCATATATGCAAATGCTACTGAAAATTCCTAATGCAAATGCTACTGAAAATGCCTATTGCAAATGCAAATGAAAAATGCCTAATGCAAATGAAAATGAAAATTCCTAATGCTGTACTTTTGGTCATCTGGTGTTTGGTCACTCCTATTGCTGTGTGATTTGGTACTACTAAGATATGCTTGGTACTACTAAGTAGGCTAGCAAAAGGATTAGAACATATTCATGTTAAAGAATTAAATAAATGCAATAGCAGGTGAAAGAGTCAATTTTGAAGTTCAAATTTGAAGAATTAAGCACATCACTGTCTAGATGAGTTAAGTACTTAGGTTGATTAGTTAGCTTTACTCAATGTCCTAATAGAGGTTAGGCCGATGTGAGGACCCTTCCATATAGACGTTAAATGTTTACTTATAGTAGAACTCAATTTTTCCCATCACGAATCATGGCATTGATCATCTAGTATGAAGTATTTATCAAGCACACTATGGATTGTAGTCAATTCTTCCCCTTTTCTGCTGATGCGAAGGTCAACTGCTCTTTCCATATATAGGGAAAAATGTAATGCTTACTCAGTCACCGAATGAATAGGTATACATTTAAATGACCTTTAAATACTACAATTATGTACGAGGCCACCTAAAATCCCATTACCAATTACCATAAAAACACTAAAAGGTGAGGTGTCAGTTAACTGTATACATATATTAAGAACATTTTCGAAGTACTAAGTTGCAGGCCATAGCACAAATACAGAGTAAAGAAGGAAGTGAATGATAATTCAGTATCATATAGGTCACAACACAGCAACAAGGCTTCCTCTATATAACCAATCACTAAGAATAACCAGCTTGATTCGACATTATCCAACTTAAACTTTGGAAAATACAACATAGGAGCTTGGGGGAGTCCCTGGGCTCTCCAGCACTTGGCTAAACACAAAGAAATTTAACTAATTTTGCTCTTTCTTGTGTGTTCAATTTGTGATTCCCTAGAGGCCGGTCCCCTCTGCCACTAGAGTGAAGCTCCGCCACTCAAGACTAAATTTGCTGACGGACATAGGAAAAAGTAGAGCACTGCCAGCGCTCGTTTGGTCACTCCTATTGTTGTGTTATTTTACTGTACTTAGCTAGACACATGAGTTATCTTCTGAAATCAGAATGTCAGCACCTCTGTATGTTTAAAACCTTGTGATCTGTACCTCTCTTTTTCTAAAGAAATACATATATGTGTTCTTGTTTCAAGAGTTATGCTTTTCTCGCGAGGCGTTCTTTTCTTATCTAGACTAGATAGGGTCCCTCCACTGTACAGCCGCCGCCTCCTCGCTCCCTACGCCGCCCCAGTTCTGTTCCATGGTGACAGGATAGGCCGCGGGCAACCCCGTCTCGTCGGCCTGGATCGAGCCAACCTCGAGCTTGCCGAACAGGGCTCGATCCGCTTCAGACATCCGCTGGCGTTTTGCCTCCAGCCGACATGCTACTCCTGCTATCTGGGTGGTGATGTGTGGATTTGAGCCGTTGTGTTCTTAATTGCATATTGGATCCATTGAGGCAACCAGCGTGATTGTACCATCTGACACCCCGTGGTAAGAAAGGAACAACAAATCAGGTTCTGCCACTTACATCCGGTTGAAACTATCACCTGTGTATGTTTCTTGATAATTCATTCCCCACTATATTAATTTTCTATGGATATGTGCTAACACTGCCGCTCCTTCTCTAGCAAGGAGACTCAAAGGTAAATCTCCCCAAGGGCTGCAATGAAGCATGTGTTCTCATTCACCTGGTAGGATTTTTAGTTTTCCTCTCATGTAACACTATGATGATGGCAGTTTAACTACGAAGTACCTTTATTTTTCATCTCCTGTAAATTTAAAATAATTCCTTTGCTCCATAACTTGAATGTTAGTACCGTGTAAAATATATGTTGGCTTTGCATCATTTTCCTTATTTCCTTCCACTTTAAAAGTCAAAAATTATATATCAGGCGGCATTCTCTTTCGTGATTTATTGAATCATTTTTACCAATACTTTTTCTCTATCTCCATTTCGTGAATCCGTAGTTCACATTTGCGTGCCCAATGTTCTAGTTAGCATTACTATTCTATACACCAAAGTCTTACCATGTGCTTGATTAGGTTGATGCACTAGAGAACAATGTTTGTACTTCTGTCATGGTTCGTTGTATTCTAGGAACCCGTGGTCATGGATTGGTGAGGAGAGGAATAAGGACCACAAGTTTACTATGGGAAATAAAAGATTCCTGTCATTTTAAGCACATACAAACATTCGCTATTTTTTGTTTTTACCTTTCATGGCCGCCAGACAAGCATATGGAACAGAGGTTTATAACTGGATCAATTAATCTTAAACTAATGTTCTTTTGTACTTTATGATTTTAATTCCTTGGCTGCCAATAATAAACTGACTAAAACATGTTTTGGAGAAGTTTTTTATTTACTTACCCAAAGAATAAATGGAAACTTCTTTACGGGATTCTCTTTACCAATCTATTGTAACATTTTAATTACTAGCCAAGACATTGAGCTGTGCAATCTGTAATGATTAAATTCCATTTTTCCTTGCCATTGATTGTATAGCATCATAGCTGAAGTAAGATAAATCAGAGACATGTGAATGCTAGCATTTCACTTATTTGGTAAATGCAACATGATTTTTTTATATGAACATGATTTCTTTGTTTGTATCAGGTTAAGCACATCATCGCAGTCCTGCGCCATTTAGGTCCATACAAAGAAGACCTAATGAAAGAATTTGCACCTCAACAAGATGGTGGAAATATAAAACAGTGAAAGGAAATTGCAGCTATGCATATGAACAACACGTGTAGGTGGTGGTGCCGTTCTTTGGAGTTCAAGCTTCTTGCTACATAACAAACTACTCTTTGTTGTCTATGATGGATTGCAAGTTCTTATACCATTGTGTTAGTTGTACAAATATTATGTCATATTGGGTGATGTGAAAGTATCATTGGTACTACTACCTCCGTTTCAAGGAATAAGGCGCCCTCGTTTTACGAGCTTTTTGTTTGACCAAGAATTACTTGAAATAGATAAAGATTGTTTGTATGAAATTAGTATCACTAAAAAGTGTTTTTCAATACGAATCCAACGATACTATATACATATAATACAATTAAGATTTTGTTGCTCAATTTTTATGGTCAAAGTTCGTCTTGGAATACGCGTGCGCCTTATTCCTTGAAATGGAGGTAGTATATCTTATTGTGCTATATGAAATATCCATGGAAAATGTATTTTATTTGTATATCATATTATTGTGCTATCTGGAATATTCGTGGAAAACTCTTTTTTTATTACCATCGATCGCAACCAGTGACATGCATCTCCTTTGCCTGTCACCAGTATGCATATACTAGTGACGGGCACTTTTCCTGTCATTAGTAAACTCATACCAGTGACTAGTCATCAGTGACAGGTGTCGAGGGTGCTCCTCGGCAATGCCCTCCGATAGGGGCTTAAGGTTGATGGAATCCTGCAAGCTGGCACGAGACATCGGTTCACAGACAAGCGGGGAGAGCGATTTACCCAGGTTTGGGGCCCTCGATGAGGTAAAACCCTTACGTCCTGCCTGTATGTTCTTTGATTATGATGAAAACAGGTTACAATGGGGTGCCGAATAGTTCGGCTGTGATCTCGTCGAGATGTTGGTTCTAGGGTAACCTAGTTCTAAGCTTCTGCTGGCTAGTATTGCTAAGATTGATTGTGTCCTTCGATAGCCCCTCTCCTGGCCTTTATATAGGTGGCCAGGTCCCGAGAGATCTAATCGAGTACGAGTAGGTTTACAGTAGATCTATCTCCAATCTTTCCTTGTTCGGCTTCCTCCGTGTCTTGTACTCCAAGTAATCTTCCGTCACACCGCCCTAGTGGCCCATCTTGCCGTCGGGTTCCTTCATGGGCCTCTTGTTGGACCACGTAGGGTAGAGCAACATTGGTTACCCGAAGGGTAATGCCCACGTCAGTAGCCCCCGAGTGTCTAGCCGAACATAATTCGGGTAGAGACTAGAGCATGTCTTCTTCCGAAGTCCTTCTCCTCGATCAGTCTTGCGTTTCTCTTATCTTCTATTTTCTATCGGGTGCGCGTCAGCGCTCCCGATGGGAGTAGCCCCCGAGTCTAGGTACGGATGCTTGCAATCCGTGCGTAGACTCAAGTTGTACTACTCGAACATTTTCTTCACCCGAAGCTTTTTCCTGCAAGTCTTTGTAGTCCATCCGATACATTTTCTTTCAGCAAGGGATAACGAATAACGTGCCCAACTTCTGTTGGTTAATTGCCGATGGCAAAACAACGTTACCCTACACAGAATCAAGTCCCCGGGCATGATCCTGGAGTGCGAAAAAGTTTTATCGGGTGCGCGTTCAGTGCTCCCGATGGGAGTAGCCCCCGAGTCTGGGCACGGGTGCTTACATCCGGGTACAGACTCAAGTTAAAATTTTCCTCCGAACCTTTATTCTATCGGGTGCGCGTCAGCGCTCCCGATGGGAGTAGCCCCCGAGCCTAGGTGCGGATGCTCGCAATCCGTCCGTAGGCTCAAGTTGTTCACCCGATACTTTCTTATCTCTTCGTATGCAATCATTCCTCATGACGTCATTGATGTCGTTTTTCTGTCCCCTTGATTTTGACTGATAAGACGCAACCTGCCAGCCCTGTTTTCGAGCAATTCCTGCTCCTCTTTACACGGTTAGCGAGGCACCTCCTTGATTTCCGCAACCATTAACTGAAGAAAAGGCCCATTAACAATACGAAGCCTTCCTTAAGTTCCCCAAGAGATAGAAATCCCTAACATTCTCCTTCATTCAATCCTTCGCTGTTCCTCTTCTTCTCCTGTTCACAACCGCTCGTGCCGCCACCACTGTCTTCCGATTTCTCCTAGATCTCACAATGGTGAAGAAGAAGAACCCTAGCGCCGCCGCCAGTTCCACGAGCGGCGGTGCCGCCGCCAAATCTTCCTCGATTCTTTCGAAGGAAGGCGCGCCTGGCGCTCCCCCCCAGCTCCGGCGCCGATGGCGCCACCAAGTTCAACAGCCAGGCCCGGAGATTGGACAGCCTCTACCGTCACCAAGCTTGACGAAAAAAGATCCCGAAGCCTGGGATTGATCTCCTTCGATGAGGGGAATGTGATCTTTCCAGGTGCGATTTCTTGACCTAATCCCCCTGCCGGTTTTACCGTGATGTTCTTATCGTTCTTATACCGAGGCCTTTCGCTTCCCGTCCACGAATTCATCCTCCACCTCTTGCGAACTTACGAAATCCAGTTATGGCAACTCACTCCCAACTCAATCCTCCACGTTGCTGTGTTTATCACCCTCTGCGAAGCATATCTGGGCGTTGAGCCTCATTTTGGGTTGTGGAAAAAGATCTTCTATGTGAAAAGATACAGCAGTAGTAACGGATCTTTTGTCACCGGAGGAGTGGGATTTGTAGCTCGTTCGGATGTCAATTACTTCAATTTCCCAATGAAAGAGTCCG
The DNA here is from genome assembly GCF_022539505.1 of Lolium rigidum. Lineage (NCBI taxonomy): Eukaryota > Viridiplantae > Streptophyta > Magnoliopsida > Poales > Poaceae > Lolium > Lolium rigidum. The sequence goes on from NC_061514.1 coordinate 212,636,163, forward strand.
TGCAAGGGTGGAGATTGAAGTGGTTCTAGATCAAGGATTCCTTATCACCCGAATCTCAGCTTCCCTGTTTTGTCGATGCCCTTGAAGCCAAGCCCAAGAATTCCTGGAAGAATGTTCTCTCTCCTGACGAAAAAGTAGCTGATGGCCAAACCATGGTTGGTACTGAGGTAGCGGCAGTGTTCTTGAAACGTCGAGTCCAACCAGTTATGGCTAGAATTCGTCCAATGTGGTTGTATTCGGGTCCAAAGGATGAAACCAGAATTAACGCTGCCGAGCTGTCGGAAAAAGAACTGCTTGATGAAGTTCGTCGACTCACTTTCTTCAGCCAAGAAGACTCGATCCCATTGTTGTCCCCGTATACTCCTTTTGATGCCGATCATCCACCACCAGAGGTAATTTTCCTCCTCAGATTCTTCTTATGCTGCTATTTACTTAATCAACATGATTACTGTTATTCTCATTCGTCTTTTCTTCTACAGACCCTCGTAGCTTCCGGGGAATTTCAAAACTTGCCAAATGATACTTCTGAAGGAAGAGGCTCTTCAGAACCCGTTGACTCTTGTACTGTCGAGCATAAGAACCCAACAAGCGATCACAATGACCCGACAGATTCTGAAACTGCTCACACCAATCTCCCCCCATCAGCCGATGACACTTCCGACACAGAGGGATCAGTGCGTGATGATGACGCTGATCACAATGCCTTTGTTAATGCAGCTGTGGAGGAGACCAGGGCTCCACCTACGAAGATATCAATCAGCGGCTTTGCCGATGAAGATGATCTCCTTGATATGTAAGTGTTTTTCTTCTTCTTACTATTTTCAGCTCCTTGGTCTTTTCATACTTTTCTCATGACTTAGTCGAACAAACCTTCCTTGTAGTGATGATGATTTTACTGAGCCTCCACCTAAGAGGGTCAGGTCTGATGCTGTTTCGCCAGCCGCCGCTGCTTCCGAAGCTTCGGTTCCTAAAGCGGCTCCCGTGGCGCAAGCGTCGACTGCCTCCTCCCTTTCCAAAGGGAAAGTTGCTCCTGCTGCTTCGACAGCTCCTCCTTCTGTAAGTCTTTCTTGAGTCTAACAGGGATCTTTTGGAATGTGTCTTGCCTAATGATCTTTGCAAAACACTCCCTTTCTTCAAGGATCTACGGGGTGTGATATCCTCTTTAGAGGCCTTCGCTTCTCAATTTACCTCCCTGGAGGCGGACAAGATTCGGTTGCAGGAGGAAGCTAAGTCTTCCTCTTCAAAGTTAGATGGTGCCATCAAAAAGGCTGCCATAGCTCGCCAGGAGGTCGACTCCCTAAAAGATGAGCTGAGCAAGCTGAAAGAGAGGCTGAAGGAGGAGGAAGCTCGAGCAGCAGAGAAGGATGAACTTCTTCGTCAATCTGCCTTGGCTCTACTTGGTAAGCTTTTTCATACATCACTTGCAGATTATTACTTTTTATGGATCCGTTTCTTCATCAATGATTTCCTCCAATTGTATTTCTTGCAGAAGCCGCCAGCATCCCTGCTACTGCTTTGGACAAAGTTCCGAGTAACTCCCCGGCAAATGGTGTGTCGATGGTTCTTGCCACCCACCAGCTTACCCGGGAGCTTCTTGACAAAGGAAAGGGTGCTCTGGCGCGGATGCATTCAATGATATTCCCGAAGATCAAGCAGGAGAAAACTCTGGGGCAGCTGATTGATGCCTTTGCCGTCGACACCAAGGAAGTTATCGAGGTATTCAAGCGCACCTCACGTACCTATGGTGCCCTCCTTGCCTTCCAACTTATGATGGGTTACGGCTTTAAGGCTGACATTGAAGAAATGACTAAGGAGCTGCCGAAAGAGAAAGATGGGCGACTTGTTAACTTAAGCGCCTTTACAGCATCCGCTCGTACTTGTGCTCGCCAGCTCCTTGATTTAGTTTCGTCGGGAAAGGCATCGGCTGGCCCCAGCCTGTCGGCTCAGACTCAGGCTCCTTGATTGTTGTAACAATTTTATCCTTGGGCTAGTATGAAACATTATTCTGTTGCGAGAACCCAAGTTTGTAATGAACACTGTGCTGGCAATGTTGTCAGCGTACTTTTGTCATAATATCTTCGTTTGTACTTCTTCTGATAGGAATTTCTTGTACCTCTCCCGATGGGAGTTACATTGGATGCTTGATTTGCCCATAACCATCATCCTTTTGACGCTATTGCCTGCAGGTTTTCCCGGTGCCCTCGTTTGTTGATGACTCTTCGGGCGTTCTTCCCGAAGGTGATCGGGTCCAACGAATGAAGGACCGAATCACGCAGATGGAAAACGACCTGCGTAGCACTTACGCCTTGGCTGCAATTGTCAACAAGAAGAGCGAGATTGCAGCCGTCGTGGAGCGGTACGCTCTTACTGAGCTACATAAAGCTACCGAGAGCTTGAACTGTGAGTTCCTTGATCTCTGTGCCTTTTGTCGAAAATGTCTTGTCTAATCCTTTATTTATTTCCGTGGCAGTCATAGCTTTGAACCGCGCAGAAGAGAACAAACGGATTCACGAGCGTGTGAATGCATTAACTCAGCTGTCCTCAGCCGAAGAGATCTTCTGGTGGGAGCACTCGAAGGCTTCGGCTGTCGCGCAATTTCAGGATCGGGTTCAGCAGGTCCACAACTTCTTTGACAAGTGTTACAAAGCTATGAGGGTTGTTTGGAAGATAATGTTCCCTTTGAACGCAGTTCCCCCGACGCTCCTTACTTTGATGTCTGAATTTGGTAATGCCAAGAAGATTCGAGACTTGGTACGTTCGCAGGTTTTTGCAGGGGCCAGGTTTACACTTTCCCTTGTGCTTGCCCGTTATCCTTCGGCAGGTTTGCTGTCGATTGCCAATGCGACTGGAGATTTGGAGGCACTGTATCCGAAGGTATTGTTGCCTGCCAACATAATTGTCGATAGACTCGAGGAGAACTCAAGGGTACCTGAAGAAGGATAAACTCCGCAAGGGTGATTTCAAGGTTTAAATGTCCGTTTTGTAAATAGACAATTTGGCTATTTTATCCAAGTGTTTGGATTTATGACGCCTTTTTATTCGGTAGGTACATGCATATGTACTTTTACCATGTTATTGCCGTTGGCAAGTTTTGTCTTGAGCGAATCTTAGTTGCTCGTTTAGATGTATGTATATTGGTTGGTTAGCAAATCATTTGAGTGATCAGCTCGTGTTGCAGGTTTTGCTAAACCTGTTGTATGCGCAACTTTGCTTTCAACCATCTTAAATTTTGACAGGCACTCCCGAATATTCCAGGTGTCGTGGTTCTGCCGATGAGCCCGTTGTTCCTTTGATATTTCCATAAGTAAAATATCGAACGTGGGTTGTTGTTTACATGTATTTCCAAACTCTTGCTACTTACGGCACTCGTAGAGGCATCTATAGCGGAGGGAAAGGTGAACTTCCTTTAGCACTCGTAGAAGCTTTTTTGGAGCGCGATCTTCTGCCTTGTACTATGTTTGCATAGTGATGGGGCTTAGAAGTTTGTCGTAACTGCAATGCTCAACAAAGAATTAAGGCTTAAGCTCTTATTAATAAGGTAAGCATGATGCTAGAGGGCGGAAAAGGGGAAGCCCTGTTTATAATATAGGAAAAAAAAAGAAAATAAAGGCTAGTAAACTGCTTAGTCGAGGAAGGGGTTCTTCTCTTCTTCTGGCTTCTTCACCGCGTTAGTGATTGCTGCAGCGTTGCTGGTTTCGTCAGAGGTTTGAGCGGTGGTTGCCATCGTCTTGCTATCTCCTAAGCCTTCGTTGCCATCAGCTGCCGAACCCTTTGCTGCCGAGGCTTCTACTGCCGAAGTTTCTGCTGCCGAAGTTTTAAGGGTGAGAGCGGCTGGCTTCTTCTTGGTGTCCCTGCCGTCTTTTTCTTCCTTGCTTTCTCGTATAGACAGCTTGGGCGGAGGGTCGACGATTTCTTGCTGTGACCCGAACTTTGCAGCAATCCTCTGAAAGTCGCGATCACAATTGTCCGAGCGTGAGAAACTTCCATAGACTGTGATGTTTGTCCCGTTGTTCCCAGGCATTTTCAGCTTGAGGTATGCATAATGCGGCACAACCATGAACTTGGCATACGCTGGTCTCCCGGGTATAGCGTGATACTGTGACTCCCAGTTCACCACTTCAAACTCGATCTTTTCCTTCCTGAAATTGTCGGCCCTGCCGAAGATGACATTCAGGTAGACTTTGCCAAGAGAGTAGCCCGGTGCGGTCGGAAGGATCCCGTGGAAGCAGGTGTCTGTTTCTTCCAACATGTTCATGGTGATCCCCATACTTCTAATTGTGTCGACAAATATCAGGTTTAGCCCGCTTCCACCATCCATGAAGACTTTGCTCATCTTGGACCCCCCCAATTTGTGCTTCGACTACCAAGGCGGCGTGACCTGGTTTTGGTATGGTCATCGGGTGATCTGCTCGGCTGAACGTAATGTTCTGAGAGGACCATTCGACGTACTCAGGGATGTTTGCCATGATGCTTTCTGCCAAGTTAATCTCTCGGGTGAGCTTCTTCATCTCTCTTTTCGAGACACATGTCCTATGGATCATACTCATCTGCCCACGTGGTGGTGGAAATGCTTCCTTGGGTTGATGAGGTTGAGCTTGCTGGACCTGATGTTGCGGTGGGGGTGGTGGTGGTGGCGGTAGCTGTTGCTGGCCTGCCTGCTGGATGAGTTTATGGATATCGATGAACTGCCGACAGTCCCTGAGCAGGTGGCTAGACTTTATTTTACCATCCTTGGAATCGGTATATGAATGCGGGTAGCATGGGGCGTTGATCCGCTCGGCGTAGGGTAGTTCGGGTGCTCTCTGTTGTCGTGGTTTATAGTTGCCACGGTTCCCAGAGTTGCTCCGATTACCGTCCTTTCGATCGTCTCGCCTGTCATCATACCGATCGCCCTGTCGATCAGAGTAGCCTGCGGCCACCAAGTTGTTGTCATCGTAACTGCGGTTCTTCCTTCTCTTGTTGCGATCCCTTCGGCCACCCGAATCATGTTTCGTCTGGTCATCTTCTTCGTCGTCGCTGCGTTGTCGTGGCTTTCGAACGTTGTCTTCGCCATCGGCCCAGCTGTTGGCAATTTCCATTAACTTGGTTATGGTTTTCGGCTTTTTGCGCCCAAGTTCCTCTATGTAGCTTTCCCGCTGAACGCCGTCGGCTGAAAGCGTCGATTGCTCTGTCGACGGATACGTCTTCGGCGGCGTTCGGGAGTTTTGTGAATCTCCCGATGTATGAACGCATCGACTCCTTCTGCTTCTGGCGGCAATTCCGCAGCTCTTCGATTCCGACGGGCCTCTTGTATGTTGCTTGGAAGTTGGCGACGAAGGCATCTACTAGTCATCCCATGATTTAACAGAACCTTTCGGCAACCCCCTTAGCCAGGCCCGTGCTGAATCCTTCAAGTAAAGCTGTAATTAAGCATTGCATTGCTGCTATCTGGTTTCCTTTGTGCAGGATCACAGTCTGCAGGTAGTCGTCTATCCAGGACCTTGGTTCTTGCTGCCCATCGTACTTGGCGGCATCAGTAGGGGTAGGCTTGAACTTTTTGGGCGGCATCGTTTCGCGGATCTTGTAACTTAGACAGTCGGCTCCCCTGAGCTCGCCGTCGTACTCCTGGTCTTCGTCCGAAGAATCGCTGTCATCGTCCTTCCTAGCGGCGCGTCGCCGCCTTGCTTTGTCGATCCTGCTCTGGGTGATTTCGTCTCGAGCATCTCTCGCATGATGTTTCGACCCACTGCCTTGGACGATAGTCCTTTCTTTTGGCGGGACTAGGTTGTTCCCCAATATTGCGAGACTCTCCAGGGCACCTCGATGAGCTTGAGCCATGGATCCTTCGGGCGCTGGTTGATGAGGTATGCGGCGAGGTTGGCCGTTGCTCACTGCAACGGTTTTCGGCCGTGGCATGCCGGCGGTATCCATAGTCATAAAGGATTTGGTCAGGTTCGACGTTATTTCTCTGGCGTCATCTTCTGAAAGCCTGGATAGTCTTGACCGGTTCTTGCCTGTTCCGTGAGTGTTTCGGGAGGCACTCCCTTGCGAGCCCCTTCGCTGTTCGCTAGATCGATCCGCCGCAGATAGGCGTCTCTCAAGGGTGGCTTGCTCTTTCGACAGGTGCTCCCGGTTTTTCTCTAGTATGGAGCGATAAGCTTTGAGGGTTCCAACCGAAGTTCATGCGGGGAGCGGCGTGTTGTTGAGTACTGCTGCCCTTGCTGCCGCCCACTCCTCATCCGCGATGGTGTAATCGTTGTCGCGGTTGCTGACGCTGTTTTCAAAACTTGCCCTTCTACTGGAACGGGGGGTATGGTCCTCGTCTCCTCTGCGCCTTGCGTTCCCCGTGTTATTGGCGACATAAACCTGATGGTGTGCCGTTCTTCGGGTGGTTCCCTGGATGATGTTGTCGATACTGTCCTCTCCCGATGAATACTGGACGTTGCAGATGAACGGTGTGTCGCTTGATCCCAGCCCGTGCCTGGTGTCATAGTTCAGGCAGTAGTACAAAGTTAGTTTCGAGGATGAGGAATCATCCGACCCTACCGACATGGAGGACACTGAGCGGGGAGTCGAGGGCACGGGTGAGCACGTCGATCCCGTCAGTCCAACCGACAGATCGAGTGATGATGACGCGCTTGAACCCGCCGATCCGGAAGTGGGGGATTCCAGCAATCGAAGGATTCCCTCTGCGTTGACGTTGTAGTGGACGCTACCGAAGGTCATCTCCGTGTTCCCTTGTAGATCTGAAAAGTTCGAGCAGGAGGAATCGCTGTGTGGAGTAAACTCGTAGGAGCCGAATCGAATCGGGCTTCCCAGGGTTGGTGACGATGGTGTCGATGAAGCTGCTGATGAAGCTGCCGGCGAAGCCGCCGGTGTCATGATCGGATCTGCCGATGCCCTGCCTTGTGCCGACAGGGTTCCCACAGACGGTGCCAATTGTCGAGGGTGCTCCTCGGCAATGCCCTCCGATAGGGGCTTAGGGTTGATGGAATCCTGCAAGCTGGCCCAAGACATCGGTTCACAGACAAGCGGGGAGAGCGATTTACCCAGGTTCGGGGCCCTCGATGAGGTAAAACCCTTACGTCCTGCATGTCTGTTCTTTGATTATGATGAAAACAGGTTACAATGGGGTGCCGAATAGTTCGGCTGTGATCTCGTCGAGATGTTGGTTGCTAGGGTAACCTAGGTCTAAGCTTCTACTGGCTAGTATTGCTAAGATTGATTGTGTCCTTCGATAGCCCCTCTCCTGGCCTTTATATAGGTGGCCAGGTCCCGAGAGATCTAATCGAGTACGAGTAGGTTTACAGTAGATCTATCTCCAATCTTTCCTTGTTCGGCTTCCTCCGAGTCTTGTACTCCAAGTAATCTTCCGTCGCACCGTCCTAGTGGCCCATCTTGCCGTCGGGTTCCTTCATGGGCCTCTTGTTGGACCACGTAGGGTAGAGCAACATTGGTTACCCGAAGGGTAATGCCCACGTCAACAGGCGCTATGCCAGTCACTAATGGGCCTTTTGAGCCTGTCACTGATAGCCTATTTTGCAGTAGTGGTTTTGGGCATCAGGGAAGAGCTTCAGATCCCGCCGACCCAAGACAGACAGTCAGAGCATAAGACGGACGGCGGTCAGAAGCGCAAAAGGATTAAATAGCTAGACTATTACTGCCCCCCTCCTGCTTCACTTTTAGTCCGGCTGAGGTCTATAAATTTTTCAATTGCCTTCTAGGAGTCAGAGTGCCCTTCGGTTACTCTGGGCTAATAAGCAGATTCATGGAACCCAAGAAACGAAACTTCAGCGGCATGAAGTCTCATGAATGTCACGTGATGATGACGCAGATTCTTCCGGTTGCAATCCGAGGTATAATGAATGACCATGTCCGTGCAACGCTGACAGGGCTATGTAACTTCTTCGATGTCATAACTCGGAAGTCGACAAGCGTGAAGAAACTCGCAAGGCTCCAGGAATAGATCGTGGTGATCCTATGTGAGCTTGAGATGTATTTCCCGCCTGCATTCTTTGACGTGATGGTCCATCTGTTGGTCCATATCATGGATGATGTCACAAATCTAGGGCCGGCATTCCTACACAACATGATGCCGTTTGAAAGAATAAATGGGGTCATTAAAGGATACGTTCATAACAGGTCGCATCCAGATGGAAGCATTGTCCAGGGCTGGCTCACCGAAGAGTGTATCTCTTTCTGCACGAATTATCTAGACATCGAGGACCCTGTTGGTTTGCCTCAAAACAAGCACCTCCGCAGGTTCGAGGGAGTAGGCGACAAAAATGGAAGGAAGGAACTGCACGTGCACATGTCTGGTCAGACTTCCGACTTTGATAGGGCCAACGTAGTAGCGGTACAACACATTGACTTGATTGATCCTTGGTTGAAAGAGCAAAAAAACATGATAGAGAACAGCGGCAAGCCGATGACGGAAGCAGAAATATTCAGAGAGCACAACTCCTCTTTCGTGTGCTGGTTCAAAGACCACATTGATGCTAATCCCCCACCAATGGATTGTGACGAGGATAAACTAGTATTGGCCTTGTCACATGGCCCCGCGCCCAACATCATGACTTACCAAGCGTACGATATCAACGGGTACACATTCTACACGGAAGAAAAAGACAAGAACATCGTTTACCAGAACTCAGGGGTAACGATGGATTCCTATACGGGTGACGTAAAGACTAGATACTACGGAAGGATCGAGGAAATCTGGGAGCTTAGCTACGCTGGGGAGAAAGTGACGATGTTCTGTATCAGATGGGCTAAGAGCGTCACAAAAGAAGATCGGTAATTCACCACCACGTTTCTACCCGAAGCCAACAAATCAAAGTCCACGAACACCACCGCGGAGAATGAGCCATGGGTATTGGCAGAACACGTGCACCAATGCTTCTTCATAACCGACCCATCCAGGCATAGTCGTGTTATCGTGAGGAGAGGCAAGAGGACCATCTTCGGAATGGATGGAGTCGCCAATGAGGAAGACTTCGAAGGATAGGTCGGAGACCCAATGATGGTAGAATCCGAGGACGAAGACACAACATACACCACAAGAAGAAGCAGGACCACGCTACTGAGATTAGGTCGACCCTTCAAAATAAGAAGTCACAAAATGGGGCTAAATTATTCAACGACGAGCAAGAAAAGCAAGAAGAAAGGGAAACACTCTTCTCGATCGATGATGTAAAACTTTATTTGCAATGTATAACTCATATTTTGTGTAATACATAACTCATATGGTGTTGGCCAATATTTTATGTATAACTAATTAATATTGTGTTGGTCAATATTTTTTGTATGTATATATAACTCATATCTTCATGTTTTTACATAACTCATGCATATTGCTTTATTATTATCTTGAAAAGATAAGAACATAAATATAATAGAAAAGGCCAGGAAATAATAGAAACATAAAAGAAATAATTAAAAACAAAAGAGAGTGGTGGGAATTGCATGATTTGGCCAAGTCCTAGGTATACCCGCAGTAGTCTTACTGCCGGCGCACAAGGGCTATGGTTCGCCGGGGGTAAACTTGTCCCCGGTGAACCATAGCCCCGGTGCGCCGACAGCAAGATCTACTGCGGTATACTCCGGGACTTAACCACGCTATCCTCTCTTCCTCACATCCATTCTTCCCCGTACCCTAACCCGTGACTACGACGAGACGACGACCACCCGCAAGCGCCGCCACCCGCCGTTCTGCACCAGCCCCCGTCCTCCACCATCCACCTCCACCAGCCCCCCACCACCTGCCCCGTACGCCGCCGTCGACCCCTGCTGGTAGTCGAGGAGGAGCCGTCGCCGTCGTCGGATCCACCGCTCGCCCGCCGCCACAAAGAGGAGGAGCAGGAGCAGGAGACCCGTACCTGCCGCTAGCCCGCCACCATCCACCCCTGCTGGTAGTGAGGTAGCTCCGCCCCCAATCCCCCTCCGCCCCCAATCCCCCTTCCCCGTACCCTAATTTTTTTGGTTGCCTCTGTGATTTCATTCATCTAATGAGAAAGCAGAATATTAGAATATTAATTTCTTACCTAGGTGGGTGTAAGTATGTTAACTGTCGATAATAAACCTTGAGTTGATTGCTCACTATTCCAGCTGTGTTGTTTCTCCAAGTAGCACAGGTTTATGAGAGAAGATTGTGTTGAATTTTTTACTGTTCTTGTTTTTTTTCCAACCAGGCTATCACCCCTTTTCCATTAATTTATGTTATTGTTCTTGTGTTCACATTACATCATATATGCAAATGCTACTGAAAATTCCTAATGCAAATGCTACTGAAAATGCCTAATGCAAATGCAAATGAAAAATGCCTAATGCAAATGAAAATGAAAATGCCTAATGTTGTATTTTTGTTCATCTGGTGTTTGGTCACTCCTATTGCTGTGTGATTTGGTACTACTAAGATATGCTTGGTACTACTAAGTAGGCTAGCAGAAAGATTAGAACATATTCATGTTAAAGAATTAAATAAATGCAATAGCAGGTGAAAGAGTCAATTTTGAAGTTCAAATTTGTAGAATTAAGCACATCATTATCTAGATGAGTTAAGTACTTAGGTTGATTAGTTAGCTTTACTCAATGTCCTAATAGAGGTTAGGCCGATGTGAGGACCCTTCCATATAGACGTTAAATGTTTACTTATAGTAGAACTCAATTTTTCCCATCACGAATCATGGCATTGATCATCTAGTATGAAGTATTTATCAAGCACACTATGGATTGTAGTCAATTCTTCCCCTTTTCTGCTGATGTGAAGGTCAACTGATCTTTCCATATATAGGGAAAAATGTAATGCTTACTCAGTCACCGAATGAATAGGTATACATTCAAATGACCTTTAAATACTACAATTATGTACGAGGCCACCTAAAATCCCATTACCAATTACCATAAAAACACTAAAAGGTGAGGTGTCAGTTAACTGTATACATATATTAAGAACATTTTCGAAGTACTAAGTTGCAGGCCATAACACAAATACAGAGTAAAGAAGGAAGTGAATGATAATTCAGTATCATATAGGTCACAACACAGCAACAAGGCTTCCTCTATATAACCAGTCACTAAGAATAACCAGCTTGATTCGCAGAAACTCAATTCGGCTCCCGGGTGCGTATGATCCCTCTACCATAAAAACATATTTTCAAGTGTTAAAAATTTTTGACAAAAAAACTACATGTACATCTCCATAACATATCTGTATTCGTCAAGTTTCACAAAAAAATGATATTTTTTGTAGTCTAAACGAAAAAGAGAAAATTTATCTTGTGACAAGTCTTTGTTTTAGCACCGAATTTTATCTTTTTTACACACGCCACATGACAGGTCGATTTTTCATGAAACGACTTTGTGAGCGCGTAGCACATGAAGATGTACGCGCGAAATTTTTGTTTCAATTTTTTGACATTTTCAAATATGTCTAACATGTATTTTAAAATAAAGGGAGCATACGCTCCCATGTGCCAAAACATCACTCCCGCTTGATTCGACATTATCCAACTTAAACTTTGGAAAATACAACAGAGGAGCTTGGGGGAGTCCCTGGGCTCTCCAGCACTTGGCTAAACACAAAGAAATTTAACTAATGTTGCTCTTTCTTGTGTGTTCAATTTGTGATTCCCTAGAGGCCGGTCCCCTCTGCCACTAGAGTGAAGCTCCGCCACTCAAGACTAAATTTGCTGACGGACATAGAAAAAAGTAGAGCACTGCCAGCTCTACAACTACAAGCATGTTCATCTCTTGTTTGGTCACTCCTATTGTTGTGTTATTTTACTGTACTTAGCTAGACACATGAGTTGTCTTCTGAAATCAGAATGTCAGCACCTCTGTATGTTTAAAACCTTGTGATCTGTACCTCTCTTTTTCTAAAGAAATACATATATGTGTTCTTGCTTCAAGAGTTGTTCTTTTCTGTAGCCAATTATCTATTCTTCTGTCAAGGAAAAACCTAATTTCAATTGTATGTCTTCAGCACAAAAAACAATCATTTTTTTTTCTTCTTCAAGAAACTAAGAATATTGCAATTGAAGAAGAAAACATTAATGAACATCATGAAACTGAGAATATTACTAATTTGAAGAACACTCTTGCTTGCAAGAAGTGTGCTGATTCTTCTGCCGGAGCAACATTCCCCTGTTTAGGTTTAGTTGATAAAATTTGGTCAAGTTCTATTGTTGTGAATGCTACCGTAATGCTATTGTAAGTGCTACTTTAATGAAAATGCTACTGTAAGTGATACTGTAATGAAAATGAAAATGCTAAGTGCTACTGTAATGCTACTGTAAGTGCTATTACTGATGGTTTATGGTGATGGTTATGGTGAAATGAAAATGAAGCTACTACCCTACTGTAATGGTCAAGTTCTATTGTCTCTGGTTTATGGTGATGGTTATGGTGTTCATGGCTATATATATGTTTGCATTTCTATTACAGGGATTGAGTTGCTATTGAGTGCCGCAATGTTGATTCATTTCCGTTCCGACAATTCTAGCACTCCGCATGACCAATTTTTAGGAAAGGTCATGCCGAATTTTTCCATGAATTCTAACTCTTTTCATCTTCTATTAGTGCAAGCCACCATGTCATCCCAAGAAGACTTAGAAGCGCACTACAATAAGTTCTTCTTTAGGACGGAGGCGGATGCCGCGGCCGCTGGGGGTAGTGGTGACGAGGACCATGAGATGGAGGATGCCGCTGGGGGTAGTGGCCACGACGAGCCAAGCGGCAACGAGACAAGTGCCGCCGCCAGGGGTGGCGGCGAGACAAGTGACTACGAGCCAACCGGTGCCGCCGGGGGTGGCGGCGAGACAAGCGGCGCCGCCGGGAGTAGTGGCACCGGGACAAGTGGCTCCAAGATGCCGCGGAAGGCAAGGCACGAAAACACGGTCGCCACCGGCAGAGACACAATCACAGAGGTGGACCCCGCCAGTGGTTTGCCGGTGGAGCCTAAGGATTTTGCCAAGGGGTACGGCAACCAACTAGCATCAATCCTCCGAGAGGTCATCAATCTCAAGGAGACGGACCTCCGAGCCGAGAACAAAGCGCATTTGCGAGTCTAGCTCATTGCGAGGTTGCACTCATGATACAAGTTCCTAGGCGGCTACTTCTCCACTCATGAAACCGAAAACATTGTGAACTCACAAGCCCTCCTGAAGTTCACCAAACACCTCAGAGCTATAAGTACATGGTGAGGAAGCTGATTGCTGACGACAGAGGTTTCGAAGAGGTCCACTCTGCCTTTCCGCATGTTCTGCAAGCGGACTTTGATGCTTTTCTGGCCAATGAAGAGCTACAAGCGACCAAGAATCGCAAGTTGTGGGGGAAGGAAATGTGGGAGCTTAACATTGGCAACCACAACCTTGGGAGCCGTGGGTACAAGGGAAAGGAGCCCTATTGGGCGAAGGAGGACGAGGTGTATATAAATGCCGGCATTGAGAACCGCTCGCTCAAGTACAAGGACCCGCTTGAAAGAAGATTTATCAGGTCCCGGTACCATAACAAGAAATTAACCGAGGAACTTGTCATGGACCCCAAGGTGGTAACCGATATAATTTGGTTCACGGACGACAAGAAGGTCCTGACGTTGGAGAAAAACCTGGTAAGAAATTTACCGGTTTAATTAGATCAAGTATCATTCATATAATAGTAGCAACATTTCTAAATGGTTCACGTTTCTTCCACAGGAAGAAGAAAGACAAAGACTTTCTCAATGTGACGACGGCTCCTTGTCCCAGACGTCGACGGGCAGGGTAGCCTGGGACAAGCCTCTCGTTCGGGCGCTAAACCTCGTTAATGAGAATTCACCTACGAGAAGGCCGCATAGAGGACGTGTGGCTTGCATCGGTACATGCCACAAGCATGGTCACTACGGCATGTCGTCTGCGGCCGATAAAAATGCGCGCAATGAGAGGAAGCAGCGGGAGGCAGAGGAAATGAGGGACCCAGTCCCAGCGCAAGTCCAAGCTGGTTTGGTACCGCAACTCAAAGCTTCACTCGTACCTGATATCAAAGATGATGTCAAAGCTGAAGTCGCCGCTTCAGTCCAAGTAGATTTCAACGCTGTCATCGCGTGGTATGAGGGTGGAAACCAAGCCCCCCCCCCCCCACAAATGCAAGTGGTTAGCTTCAGCGCCATCAACTCGATGGCGCCGCCGGCTGCCGGCAATGACGATGTTATAATGGAGAGAGTCCTCCAGCCGCCGGCAATGTCGCAGGTGCTAGGGATTCACCGTCCATGCCGGGTAGCAGCCCCTCCATCACTTGCACGCCCGCCGCCGCATGTGCCGGCCCGTCAACATTAGCCGAGCTCAACACCCTCACGGTAATTAAGCTAGTGTACATCAAGTTAATATATTAGTTTCGTCATCCTTGCCCTCTCTCGAACGTCGTACACATGTTCTCGCAGGCGCTCTCAACGCCATGCACCTTTCTGATGAAAGTGAACGACGAACTCAAAGACGTCGCGAGGGGGTCCATCCTTCGGCCTCTGGATAAGAAGTGACATACACGAGATATGGACGATGACGTTTACCGGGTTGAAGTGGATCGGGCGTTACGGGCTATGAGGATTTGCTTCCTCCTAATCAACCGCATGGTGCCCATAGCCCGTTGAAGCTGACCTCACTAAAGGGTTGGGTACTGCTATGGCCGAAGACCCGAACACCTCCTCGGGGTCGACGGCAAGCAATGGAAAGCACCTTGCGGCGCCACAGGTCAGCGTCCCTCCACAACAGCCAGCGGCGCCGGTGGTCAGCGCCCCACCAAAACAGCCAGTGGAGTCGGTGTCAGCGCCCCACCACAACCGGCGCCAGAGGTCAGTACCCCACCGCAACAGCTAACGGCGCCAGATGTCGAGGCGTACGAACGTGACGACTTCCAATGGGACATTCCTACGTCTTCACAAGTTGCCCCGGTGGATCCGAACGCGGCGACCACGAAATATCTTTGCTCCAAGAAGCTGTTCGATTCTGAAGAAACAGCTGAGGAGGAAACACCCGAGGAGGCCGCCACCGCCGCCGCCAAAAACATGTTGAGCCCAAACACACTCCATGCTACGACCACTACGGAGATGGATGGTGGTATAACACAACCCAAGAAGCGGAAGAGGCCAGCGAAGAAGGATGCCAAAGACAAGGAGGCGGCCAAATCCAAGGACACGGTCCAACACCTTGACAAGTTGCCAAACAATTGGCGACCTGAGCATTGGATGGGTGAATCGATGCTGCCGGAGCATGTCCTCAACATACTCACCCCGGATATGAGGAGCTTGCATAACTCTGTCCTGTGTGTGGAGAAGAAGCTTCTCAATGCAAAACAACATGGTTACCCTTTGTACGTGGCGAAGGTGCCAACTGGCATGAACTTTGTCGAAAAGTACCCCGCGGACTTGTGCTTCATCAGGTTCAATGACATCTTCGACGTCTTTCGAATGAAAATGTCCACTTTTCTGTGATTCGGCTAGTTGCTCTTAGCCTGTCTGCCCAAATCGTTAAGGAGGGGACGCCGGGCATTGCGATAATGGACCCCTTCTATATGCGTGAGAGCAGCATCTACAATGCTGGGGATCGGGTGATTGCCACCAAGCAGGTCGAGGATTTCATGGTGGCGAACCTAAAAAAGAGTGGCATTCTCGTCCCTTACTTCCCCGAGTAAGTAATCACCGCTAGTGCCCATTACCATTCTATCCTATATCTCCATTTGCATTTGCAAAGGTTAATCCGTGTGTTTTCCGCAAAGAAAAGTTATGCACCCTCATCGTCGTGCACCCGCAACACTCGCATGCAATCTATCTCGACTCTGGTAGGGACAAGAAGAAAGACTACAACCACGTCAAGACCAATTCTCAGTGATGCTCTCACCGGCTTCGCCTCCAAGACAGGCCCCCTCAAAGTACAGAGGAAAGTACGAGGAGGCTTGGCCTTAACCCACACAACCAACTTCGCCTGCCTCAAGCAGTAATCGGAAGACAATGGGATGGAAGCGTGGTACGCCATCCTTCAGATGCAGGAGTACATAAAGTACGCAGATGGCATGTTGCTACCAGGGAGTCTCAGAAACAGGTTTGCAAACATGGCGGATGTCAACGATAGAGAGCTGAGAAAAAACTGGGGTAGCATCCAGCAGTTGATTTACACGACAATCCTGCACGATGTCAACAATAGGTCTGGCGCGTTCATCTATGGCTACGGTCTACCACCTAATGACGAGATAGAACTCCGCTTCGAGATGTCGCGTGATGACAGGCCATTCAACATGCTGAAGGGTGCTGTTGGCGTGGTAGTAGTTAACACACATCCGTTGGGAACCCCAAGAGGAAGGTGTGATGCGTACAGCAGCGAGTTTTCCCTCAGTATGAAACCAAGGTTATCGAACCAGTAGGAGTCAAGGAACACGTGAAGGTTGTTGGTGACGGAGTGTAGTGCAGCGCAACACCAGGGATTCCGGCGCTAACGTGGAACCTGCACAACACAATCAAAGTACTTTGCCCCAACGTAACAGTGAGGTTGTCAATCTCACCGGCTTGCTGTAAACAAAGGATTAAACGTATTGTGTGGAAGATGATGATTGTTTGCGAAGAACAAGTAAAGAACAAGTATTGCAGTAGATTGTATTTCAGATGTAAAGAATGGACCGGGGTCCACAGTTCACTAGTGGTGTCTCTCCCATAAGATAAATAGCATGTTGGGTGAACAAATTACATTTGGGAAATTGACAAATAAAGAAGGCATAACAATGCACATACATATATCATGATGAGTACTATGGATTTAATCAGGGCATTACGACAAAGTACATAGACCGCTATCCAGCATGCATCTATGCCTAAAAAGTCCACCTTCAGGTTATCATCCGAACCCCTTCCAGTATTAAGTTGCAAACAACAGACAATTGCATTAAGTATGGTGCGTAATGTAATCAACACAAATATCCTTAGACAAAGCATCGATGTATTATCCCTAGTGGCAACAACACATCCACAACCTTAGAACTTTATGTCACTGTCCCGCATTCAATGGAGGCATGAACCCACTATCGAGCATAAATACTCCCTCTTGGAGTCACAAGTATCAACTTGGCCAGAGCCTCTACTAGCAACGGAGAGCATGCAAGAACATAAACAACATATATGATAGATTGATAATCAACTTGACATAGTATTCAATATTCATCGGATCCCAACAAACACAACATGTAGCATTACAAATAGATGATCTTGATCATGATAGGCAGATCACAAGATCTAACATGATAGCACAATGAGGAGAAGACAACCATCTAGCTACTGCTATGGACCCATAGTCCAGGGGTGAACTACTCACACATCGATCCGGAGGCGATCATGGTGATGAAGAGTCCTCCGGGAGATGATTCCCCTCTCCGGCGAGGTGCCGGAGGCGATCTCCCGAATCCCCGAGATGGGATTGGCAGCGGCGGCGTCTCTGGAAGGTTTTCCATATCGTGGCTCTCGGTACTGGGGTTTTCGCGACGAAGGCTTTAAGTAGGCGGAAGGGCAGAGTCGGGGGCGTCACGAGGGGCCCACACGCTAGGGCCGTGAGGCCAGGGCCTGGACCGCGCCGCCCTGGCGTGTCGCCGCCTCGTCGCCCCACTTCGTTTCCCTTTCGGACTTCTGGAATCTTCGTGCAAAAATAAGACCCTGGACTTTGATTTCGTCCAATTCCGAGAATATTTCCTTTGTAGGATTTCTGAAACCAAAAACAGCATAAAACAACAACTGGCTCTTCGGCATCTCGTCAATAGGTTAGTGCCGGAAAATGCATAATAATGACATAAAGTGTGTATAAAACATGTGAGTATCATCATAAAAGTAGCATGGAACATAAGAAATTATAGATACGTTTGAGACGTATCAAGTATCCCCAAGCTTAGTTCCTACTCGCCCTCGAGTAGGTAAACGATAACAAAGATAATTTCTGAAGTGACATGCTATCATAATCTTGATCAATACTATTGTAAAGCATATGAGATGAATGCAGCGATTCGAAGCAATGGTGAAGACAATGAGTAAACAAATGTATCATATAGCAAAGACTTTTCATGAATAATACTTTCAAGACAAGCATCAATAAGACTTGCATAAGAGTTACTCATAAAGCAATAGATTCTTAGTAAAAAGCTTTGAAGCAACAAAAGGAAGATATAAGTTTCAGCAGTTGCTTTCAACTTCAACATGTATATCTCATGGATAATTGTCAACACAAAGTAATATAACAAGTGCAATAGGTAAACATGTAAGAATCAATGCACATAGTTGATACAAGTGTTTGCTTCTAAGATAGAAAGAATAGGTAAACTGACTCAACAATAAAGTAGAAGATTGGCCCTTCGCAGAGGGAAGCATGGATTACTATATTTGTGCTAGAGCTTTTCATTTTGAAAACAAGAAGCAATTTTGTCAACGGTAGTAATAAATCACATGTGTTATGTATAATATATCCTATAAGTTGCAAGCCTCATGCATAGTATACCAATAGTGCTCGCACCTTGTCCTAATTAGCTTGGATTAACATGGATTATCATTGCATAGCATATGTTTCAACCAAGTGTCACAAAGGGGTACCTCTATGCCACATGTACAAAGGTCTAAGGAGAAAGCTCGCATTGGATTTCTCGCTTTTGATTATTCTCAACTTAGACATCCATACCGGGACAACATAGACAACAGATAATGGACTCCTCTTTAATGCATAAGCATTCAACAACATATAATATTCTCATAAGAGATTGAGGATTGATTGTCCAAACTGAAACTTCCACCATGATTCATGGCTTTAGTTAGCGGCCCAATGTTCTTCTCTAACAATATGCATAATCAAACCATTTGATCATGAAAATCGCCCTTACTTCAGACAAGACGAACATGCATAGCAACTCACATGATATTCAACAAAGGTGTAATAGTTGGTGGTGTCCCCAGAAACATGGTTACCGCTCAACATGCAACTTATAAGAAATAAGATACATAGCTACATATTCTTCACCACAATAGTTTTTAAGGCTATTTTCCCATGAGCTATATATTGCAAAGACAAAGGGTAGAATTTTTAAAGGTAGCACTCAAGTAATTTACTTTGGAATGGCAGAGAAATACCATGTAGTAGGTAGGTATGGTGGACACAAATGGCATAGTTTTTGGCTCAAGGATTTGGATGCACGAGAAGAATTCCTCTCAATACAAGGCTAGGCTAGCAAGGTTGTTTGAAGAAAACTCAAGTATAAAACGGTACATCAAGACTCACATATGGACATATTGTAAGCATTATAAGACTTTACATCGTCTCCTTGTTGTTCAAACACCTTAACCAGAAAATATCTAGACTCTAGAGACCAATCATGCAAACCAAATTTTAACAAGCTCTATGTAGTTCTTCATTAATGGGTGCAAAGTACATGATGCAAGAGCTTAAACATGATCTATTTGAGCACAACAATTGCCAAGTATCAAATTATTCAAGACATTATACCAATTACCACATGCAGCATTTTCTGTTTCCAACCATATAGCAATGAACGAAGTAGTTCAACCTTCGCAATGAACATTAAGAATAAAGCTAAGAACATATGTGTTCATACGAAACAGCGGAGCGTGTCTCTCTCCCAAACAAGGAATGCTAGGATCCGAATTTATTCAAACAAAACAAAAATAAAAACAAACAGTCGCTCCAAGTAAAGCACATAAGATGTGACGCAATAAAAATATAGTTTCACTAGAGGTGACCTGATAAGTTGTCGATGAAGAAGGGATGCCTTGGGCATCCCCAAGCTTAGATGTTTGAGTCTTCTTAAAATATGCAGGGATGAACCACGGTGGCATCCCCAAGCTTAGACTTTTCACTCTTCTTGATCATATTGTATCATCCTCCTCTCTTGACCCTTGAAAACTTCCTCCACACCAAACTCAAAACAAACTCATTAGAGGGTTACTGCATAATTGAAAATTCATATATTCATAGGTGACATAATCATTCTTAACACTTCTGGACATTGCACAAAGCTACTGAAAGTTAATGGAACAAAGAAATCCATCAAACATAGCAAAACAGGCAATGCGAAATAAAAGGCAGAATATGTCAAAACAGAACAGTCCGTAAAGACTAATTTTTTGGAGGCACTGGACTTGCTCAGATGAAAATGCCCAAATTGAATGAAAGTTGTGTACATATCTGAGGATCACGCACGTAAATTGGCAGATTTTTCTAAATTTTCTACAGCAGGGCGGCTCAATTTCGTGACGAAGCAAGAAATCTGTTCTCGCGCAAGTAATCCAAATCTAGTATTGACTTTACTATCAAAGACTTTACTTGGCACAACAATGCAATAAAATAAAGATAAGGAGAGGTTGCTACAGTAGTAAAAACTTCCAAGACTCAAATATAACATAAAAGTGCAGAAGTAAAATAATGGGTTGTCTCCCATAAGCGCTTTTCTTTAACGCCTTTCAGCTAGGCGCAGAAAGTGTGAATCAAGTATATCGAGAGATGAAGCATCAACATCATAATTTGTTCTAATAATAGAATCATAATGTAACTTCATTCTATTTCTAGTGAAGTGTTCCATACCTTTCTTGAGAGGAAATTGATATTTATTATTACCTTCCTTCATATCAATGGTAGCACCAACAGTTCGAAGAAAAGGTCTTCCCAATATAATGGGACAAGATGCATTGCATTCAATATCCAAGACAACAAAATCAGCGGGAACAAGGTTATTGTTAACCATAATACGAACATTATCAATCCTCCCCAAAGGTTTCTTTATAGCATTATCAGCAAGATTAACATCCAAATAACAATTTTTTAATGGTGGCAAGTCAAGCATATCATAGATTTTCTTAGGCATAACAGAAATACTTGCACCATGATCACATAAAGCATTACAATCAAAATCATTGACCCTCATCTTAATGATGGGCTCCCAACCATCTTCTAACATCCTAGGAATAGAAGTTTCAAGTTTTAGTTTCTCTTCTCTAGCTTTTATGAGAGCATTTGTAATATGTTTTGTAAAGGCCAAATTTATAGCACTAGCATTGGAACTTTTAGCAAGTTTTCGTAAGAACTTTATAACTTCAGAGATGTGACAATCATCAAAATCTAAACCATTATGATCTACAGAAATGGGATCATTGTCCCCAATATTTTGAAAAATTTCAGCAGTTTTATCACAAACAGTTTCAGCAGTTTTAGCAATTTCAGCAGTTTCAGGCAATTTTGCACGCTTTGCACTAGGAGTAGAAACATTGCCAACACCAATTATTTTACCATTGATAGTAGGGGGTGTAGCAACATGTGAAACATCATCATTACTAGTGGTGGTAAGAGTCCAAACTTTAGCTACATTATTCTCTTTAGCTAGTTTTTCGTTTTCTTCTCTTTCCCACCTAGCATGCAATTCAGCCATCAATCTAATATTCTCATTAATTCGAACTTGGATGGCGTTTGCTGTAGTAACAATTTTATTATCATTATCCTTATTAGGAATAACTTTCAATTTTAAAAGATCAACATCAGAGGCAAGTCTATCAACCTTAGAAGCAAGAATATCAATTTTATCAAGCTTTTCCTCAACAGATTTGTTAAAAGCAGTTTGTGTACTAATAAATTCTTTAAGCATAGCTTCAAGACCATGGGTACACTCCTATTATTGTTGTAATAATTCCCATTAGAATTACCATAACTATTACCATTAGCAGAAGGATATGGCCTATAGTTGTTACCAGAATTATTCCTAGAAGCATTGTTGTTGAAATTATTACTTTTAATGAAATTCACATCAACATGTTCTTCTTGGGCAACCAATGAAGCTAAAGTAACATTATTAGGATCAACATTATATCTACCATTCACAAGCATAGACATAATAGCATCAATCTTATCACTCAAGGAAGAGGTTTCTTCAACATAATTTTCCTTCTTACCTTGTGGAGCTCTTTCCGTGTGCCATTCAGAGTAATTTATCATCATATCATCAAGAAGCTTTGTTTCCGCCCCCAAAGTAATGGACATAAAGGTACCTCCAAGCAGCTGAATCCAATAGGTTCCGCGAAGAAAAATTCAATCCTCGCATAGAAGGTTTGGATGATCATCCAAGTAGTTAGTCCATGGGTAGGGCAATTCTTCACTAAAGATTTCATTCTCTCCCATGCTTGAGCAACATGTTCATTATCTAATTGCTTAAAATTCATTATGCTACTTCTCAAGGATATAATTTTAGTGGGAGGATAATATCTACAAATAAAAGCATCTTTACATTTAGTCCATGAATCAATACTATTTCTAGGCAGAGATAGCAACCAATCTTTAGCTCTTCCTCCTAAGGAGAAAGGAAACAATTTTAATTTTATAATGTCACCATCTACATCCTTATACTTTTGCATTTCACAAAGTTCAACAAAATTATTAAGATGGGCAGCAACATCATCAGAAGTTCAGAACTAACACCAGAAAATTGCTCTCTCATAACAAGATTTAGTAAAGCAGGTTTAATTTCAAAGAATTCTGCTGCTGTAGTAGGTGGAGCAATAGGTGTGCATAAGAAATCATTATTATTTGTGCTAGTGAAGTCACCCAACTTAGTATTTTCAGGAGTACCCATTTTAGCTGTAGTAAATAAAGCAAACTAAATAAAGTAAATGCAAGTAACTAATTTTTTGTGTTTCTAATATAGAGAACAAGACAGTAAATAAAGTAAATCTAGCAACTAATTTTTGTGTGTTTTTGATATAAGAGCAAACAAAGCAGTAAATAAAGTAAAGTAAAGCAAGACAAAAACAAAGTAAAGAGATTGGATGTGGGAGACTCCCCTTGCAGCGTGTCTTGATCTCCCCGGCAACGGCGCCGTAAAAATCCTTGCTGTTGGCGTGGTAGTAGTTAACACACGTCCGTTGGGAACCCCAAGAGGAAGGTGTGATGCGTACAACAGCGATTTTTCCCTCAGTATGAAACCAAGGTTATCGAACCAGTAGGAGTCAAGGAATACGTGAAGGTTGTTGGTGACGGAGTGTAGTGCGGCGCAACACCAGGGATTCCGGCGCAAACGTGGAACCTGCACAACACAATCAAAGTACTTTGCCCCAACGTAACAGTGAGGTTGTCAATCTCACCGGCTTGCTGTAAACAAAGGATTACACGTATTGTGTGGAAGATGATGATTGTTTGCGAAGAACAGTAAAGAACAAGTATTGCAGTAGATTGTATTTCAGATGTAAAGAATGGACCGGGGTCCACAGTTCACTAGTGGTGTCTCTCCCATAAGATAAATAGCATGTTGGGTGAACAAATTACAGTTGGGCAATTGACACATAAAGAAGGAATAACAATACACATACATATATCATGATGAGTACTATGAGATTTAATCAGGGCATTACGACAAAGTACATAGACCGCTATCCAGCATGCATCTATGCCTAAAAAGTCCACCTTTAGGTTATCATCCGAACCCCTTCCAGTATTAAGTTGCAAACAACAGACAATTGCATTAAGTATGGTGCGTAATGTAATCAACACAAATATCCTTAGACAAAGCATCGATGTTTTATCCCTAGTGGCAAAACCACATCCACAACCTTAGAACTTTCTCGTCACTGTCCCGGATTCAATGGAGGCATGAACCCACTATCGAGCATAAATACTCCCTCTTGGAGTCACAAGTATCAACTTGGCCGAGCCTCTACTAGCAACGGAGAGCATGCAAGAACATAAACAACATATATGATAGATTGATAATCAACTTGACATAGTATTCAATATTCATCGGATCCCAACAAACACAACATGTAGCATTACAAATAGATGATCTTGATCATGATAGGCAGCTCACAAGATCTAACATGATAGCACAATGAGGAGAAGACAACCATCTAGCTACTGCTATGGACCCATAGTCCAGGGGTGAACTACTCACACATCGATCCGGAGGCGATCATGGTGATGAAGAGTCCTCCGGAAGATGATTCCCCTCTCCGGCAGGGTGCCGGAGGCGATCTCCTGAATCCCCCGAGATGGGATTGGCGGCGGCGGCGTCTCTGGAAGGTTTTCCGTATCGTGGCTCTCGGTACTGGGGTTTTCGCGATGAAGGCTTTAAGTAGGCGGAAGGGCAGAGTCGGGGGGCGTCACGAGGGGCCCACACGCTAGGGCCTTACGGCCAGGGCCTGGGCCACGCCGCCCTGGCGTGTCGCCGCCTCGTCGCCCCACTTCGTTTCCCTTTCGGACTTCTGGAATCTTCGTGCAAAAATAAGACCCTGGGCGTTGATTTCGTCCAATTCCGAGAATATTTCCTTTGTAGGATTTCTGAAACCAAAAACAGCAGAAAACAGCAAGCGGCTCTTCGGCATCTCGTCAATAGGTTAGTGCCGGAAAATGCATAATAATGACATAAAGTGTGTATAAAACATGTGAGTATCATCATAAAAGTAGCATGGAACATAAGAAATTATAGATACGTTTGAGACGTATCAAAGGGCTGCCGTCCATTCCCCCCTAAGCCTACGACATGATCCTACGGCGGCAACTCTTTTGCTTAAGCTTGAACGATATGTCCATGAACTTCCGTACTGTAATTGATATATATTCCGGCCCGATCGACTTGTCGCTTTTATTTAGTTGTATGGATGTGCATGTGAACCTACTTCTATAATTACATTTACTTTGCTATATATTTCTAGATTATGGCGTGTTTACCTTAATCATTATTTGCATTTACTCGACCCTTACTTGCCTCGTATTTGGAGTTCGCTGATGATTAGAATGTTTGGTCACTCGTACACTCGGGGGTGGAGTCAGTGAGCCTTGGTGTGATGGCCACAAATATCAATCTATTGTGCATCCTACCTAGCCTCAGTGACTCCATCCCTGGATGTTAATATTTGTTTCGACCGACAAAGTATGAGGCACGCTATTTACTTAGTACTACTTGTCTTTTATTTGAGTTGGCACTTCTTAATTGCATTGTCCGATGATTAGAATGTTTGGTCACTTGTACGCTATGGGGTGGGGCCAGTGAACCTGGTGTGATGGCACAAATATCAATCTCTTGTGCATCCTACTTGGCTTCGCTGACCCCATCCCTGAATATTAATATTTATTTTGACCAACAAAGTATGAGGCACATGCTATTTAGTTCACACAACTTGTCTCTTATTTGAGTTGTCACTTGTTAATTGCATTGGTACTGACGTTTTATCTGTCTTGTGCATAGAGATGCCGACGACATATGTCGTGTACAAGGGGAGGGTTCCTGGAGTCTACGACGACTGGGAGGACTGTTGGAGACAGGTGCACCGCTTTAGCGGCAACAGCTACAAGGGATACCCCACTACGATGGAGGCGGAAGGAAGATACGCGCGTTATCTAGCGGGAGAGATGAGGGACATGAGGAGGAACCGGATGAAGACCATGGCCTTCGTGATGATGCTCATCGTGACCATGGTCATGTTTTATGTGATTGTACTTTAGGTTAGTAGCTACATTGTGAGGTGTATGACGACACTTGTGACGACTATGTACCGAGACTCTAAATTTGTGAAACTTCGTCGTTCGGTGTTGCATGTGTGTTGTATGAATCAACATTTGTGTATTGATACCGAAATGAGACTTGGATCTCTATCTGCTTCTCATATTGCATGTACTGCTATCTAAATATGAACTGCTGTGTAAATATAATACTGCTGTAAATATAATAAAATTCTGCTATAAATATTGTATTTTCGAATGGTGCCACCGGCGCACCTCTATGACCTACTGCAGACACACTACACATTCGCCACTGCTGGCAGCTATACTGCCGGCGCAGCACGGCATGCACCGGCGATACACACAATTGCCGGCGAAGCAGGGCTGGCGCGTCGGCAGTAACAAAACTACCGCCGGCGCATAGGGAGGAGCGCCGGCAGTAGGCAGTTATCACCGGCCCGTTCGCACCGGCGGGCTCACGTGCGCCGACAGTAGACCATTATGATGCACCGGCGGTGATGCTTTTCCTAGTAGTGAGAACCCATATTGGAAGAATTAAAACTAAACAACAGAATAAAGATGACTATAATAACAACTATAATAGACACTATTTTTTGTGTTTTTGATATAAAGACAACTATAAATGAAACTAATTTTTTTATTTTTGATGTAATGAAACAAACAAAATAAAGTAAACTAAGAAAACTAAAATAAAGTAAAGAGATTGGAGATGAGAGAATCCCCTTGCAGAAATCCTCTTTCTCCCCGGTAGCGGCACCAGAAAATCTTGATGGTGTGGCGTTAGACAATCTTGCTGAGCGCTCTTGTGGAAGCGGTTGGGAAACCCCAAGAGGAAGGTGTGATAAGCACAATAGCAAGTTCTCCCTCTGTACGAAACCAAGGTTTTATCGACCAGTAGGAGAAAGGCGTGACTTCTGAAGGTGTCGCTAGCTGACTAGTGGCAGGGCGCACTACCGGCGTCAGCAACAACGTGGAACCTGCACACAACACAACCAAAGTACTTTGCCCCAACTTGCAGTGAGGTTGTCAATCTCACTGGTTTGCTGAACACAAAGGATTAGACGTATCGAGTGGAATGAGATGTTTGCAGAAAGTAAACATAACAAGATTGCAGTAGATGAATTTATCAATTTAAATGAAATAGGACCGGGGTCCACAGTTCACAAGCGGTTTCTCTCCATAAAGATAAATAGCATGTTGGGTGAACAAATTACAGCTGGGCAATTGATAGAATATCGACCATACATGACAAGATGATTACTATGAGATTTGATTGGGAATTACAACATAATACATAGCCGTAATCCAACTGCGTCTATGACTAATAATCCACCTTCCAGTTATAGTCCGAACCCCTTTCAGTATTAAGTTGCAAGCAACAGATTATTGCATTAATCAATGTGTGTAAAGTAAATAATAGAATTACCCCTGGATAAAGCATTATTGTTTTCTCCCTAGCAGCAACAACACATCTACAATCTTAGAAGTTATTGTCACTCTCCCAGAAAACTAGAGGCATGAACCTACTATCGAGCATAAATACCCCCTCTTGGAGTCACAAGTATCTACTTGGCCATAGTATCCACTAGAAACGGAGAGTATGCAAGATCACAAATAACATATGACATGAATATATAATCGGTCTAAAGATAGTATACAATATTCATCGAATCCCAGCAAACACAACATGTAGGATTACATAAAGATGATCTTGATTATGTAGGGAAGCTCACAAGATCTATACATGAAGCACAAAGTGGACAAGACAACCATCTAGTTACTGCTATGGACCTATAGTCCAGGGATGAACTACTCACGCATCACTTCGTAGGCGGGCATGGCGATGTAGATGCCTCCGGTGATGATTTCCCCCTCCGGCAGGGTGCTAGGGAAGAGCTTCAGAACCCCCCAAGATGGGTTCTCCGATGGCGGCCGTGACGGAACTTTTCGTGGATGGAGGCTCGGGTATCCAGGGTTTTCGCGAGAAGATGTATAAATAGGCAGAGGATTTAGGTCTGTGGGGTGCCTAGGGGGCCCACACCCCCTTGGCGCAGGCCCAGGCCAGGCCGCGCCAAGGGACGGTGTGGCCACCCTGTGGCGCCTCTTCGACCCCCTCTGGACTTCGTCTTATTTTTGGTAAAATATTGACTTCGGCTTTTGTTTCGTCCAATTCCGAGAATATTTCCTGTACAACTTTCTGATATACAAAAATAGCAGAAAACACGGAACTGGCACTATGGCATCTTGTTAATAGGTTAGTGCCAGAAATCATGTAAAAGTGCAATGAAGTGTAAGCAAATCATATATGAATTGGTGTAAAACAAGCATGGAGCCTCAAAAATTATAGATACATTTGAGACGTATCACCTAGCACTACACCTGAGATAACTGCCGAAAGCTTTGACGTAAGTCTTGGGTTATTAAATCTTCTAACTAGGGAACACTTTGGCGGTAATGCTAGTGAAGATGCCTCTATGCATTTACAAGATTTGTGCGAAATTTGTGATATGCAAAAGTTTAAAAATGTGGAAAAAAATATTGTCAAGCTCAAACTATTCCCATTTCTCTTAGAGGAAAAGCTAAAGAATGGTTACTGTCATCACCTAATTCTTGGGATGATGTTTAAAGAAGCTTTCATTAAAAAGTATTACCCACCTGTTAAATTTTTACAAAATCTAAATAGCATCTTGTCATTTAGACAAAATGATAATGAACATGTAGCAACATCGTGGGAAATGATTAAAAACATGCTTAGAACTTGCCCATCACATGGAGGTAATGAATGGACTATCTTACACTATTTCTATAATGGGTTAAACATAATGTCTAGGAGCATGATAGATTCTGCAACGGGAGGTGCTTTCATGGTTAAAATTGTGCCTGAAGCTAAAGCCATATTAGAAAGCATGTTACATAATTGTAGTCAATGGCATACTATAAGAGTACCTAACCCCACTAAGAATGTGCATTCAGTTGAAGAACAAAATCTTTTATCTAATAAAATTGATGCCATACTTGCCTACATAGCGAAGCAAAATAATGACAATGTCCCTTTACAAGAATTAGTTGGTAACAATAATCAAAATGTTGATTTTAATTTTATAAGAAAAATTGGAACAATGGGTATGGGAACAACAATAATAACTATGTCCAGCCACCTTATGTGCCCAACAAATATGCTAGTGGTAGTAACTCTAATGAATTATAAAACACCATTAGATCTTTTATTGCCACACAAAATGAGTTGAATAAAGAATTCATAGCAAAATATTAAAGGAAATATGCATTGATTGATAAAGTTGAGCTCTTAACACAAGAAGTTGTGTCTTTCAAAAATCTCTTACAACAAAAGAGCCATGGAGAAACAATTAAATGAGTGCAAGAAGTTGTAGATAAATCTTGGGAAACTCTGAATGGTATGGATGAAAAAGAAACTCTTATGCTTGCTCATGAAAAAAAATTGAAGAATATAAAATGCTTAGTGAAGCTAGCGAACCACTCTTGGATCTTGATAAATGTAGCATGCATGAATTGATTGACATACTTGAGAAATTTGCAAAAGATCCCACTATTAATGTTAATCAAGCTGGTTTCGGTTCCTATATTGGTAACTATGTCATTAAAGAAAACATTCAGAGATACAATAATGAGGCTATGATACCACCTAAGCTTGGGGATGCGTGGATCCCCAAGATTTTAATATCCATTGACAAAGAAACACATCATGCCATTCTTGATTTAGGATCTAGTTATTCTGTCATCTCAAAAGAGCTATATGAATTACTTAATCTCAAAAATATGGAAAATGGTCTATTGATTTATTACTTGCTGATGATTCAACCAAAAAGGCTGTAGGAAAGGTAAATTGTGTAATGGTTGAATTGCATATGGCATATGTGCCTTTTGATTTCATTGTTATGGACATGGGGAGAAATACATCTAGTCCTATAATCCTTGGAAGACCTTTTCTGAACAACAGGAGCTATCATTGATTCTAAATAAAGGTAATGTCAAGTTTCAATTCCCAAACAAGAAGTGCATGGAGCAATTTCCAAGGAAGAAGGAGGTAGCATTCATGCTACCACATAATTTCCATGACATTTGAATCAAGTAAGTAAGCTATATGGCTACAAAGAAAGCGCTTTACGGGAAGCAACCCGAGATGTTTTTTTATTTGGTTCTTATTTTGCACACTTTATTTAGCATGTTAGTTTTATTTTAGTTTACTCTCTGGTTTTAAAATAAAGTATCAAATTTTAACCCATTTGGAAGTTTAAAGTTGCAAACATAATATGGAGTTGTTGATTTCTACGTTGCATGCACTTTTTAGTGCATGAATTTTGTGATTTTTTGGTAACTCCTAAAATAGTTATAAAATCATGGTAGCTGTAACTTTTCATAATATATATGCACGTAAATTGGCTAAATTTTCTGAGGTGTCTAATTCGTGCCAAAAATTCAGTTTTGTTGCAATAAAAAATTCTGGACAGATTCTGCCTTACTTTGTTAGATCCACTCTTTTGAGTATCAAAAATATTTTTACTTGGAAATTTTGATCTGCTAGAATGAGTAGAATATTATGTTCTCTATGGTTCATGAAGATATAATTTTATTCTTGATTAAAATAGAAGCAAGTATGATTTCTTTGTACCTCTAATATCACCCCATAGAAAAAAATGGGCAGAAAAGTTGGTGTTGAAGTTTTTTCATAGGGAATGAAGGAATATCACACTAAGATGATTCAAGTATGATGAATATAATAAGATTGGAGATTCCCATGACACCCCACTGGACTCCTTCAAAAACTTCTAGTTTGAGCACCTCTAAACTCTGTTTTTTGAGAAACATAGAATTTTCGCAAAAACTTGAAGCGTCCTTATTTTATTTTCGTCGAGTTTAATTTTAAAATGAAAGGACCATCATATTTAGTGTTTATAATGCATATGAATGAGCTACTGGACCAAGCTCTTATCTCTGAATGTTCAAAGTAAATTAAGTTGCATGATTATAAAACAAAAGGAGGAATGGCTAAAAGCTGAAATTTATTTTGTGTATGGTATTTCTACTTTCACATGCTCTATTGAGTGAAGATTTCTTAACACTACAAGAGAAGTACTGATCTCCAATTTCAAATTTTCATCATGTATAGGCCCTTTTCGTCTCCTATGGGCCTAACCTGATGATATGAGTTCTGTGGTGCATACTGCGTCAGGTAAGGGCCTACCATTGATTTGTTTGATGCGTCGCGTTTAGGCGCCCTTTGGCCACGGAAAATCGAAATGTTACAAAATATTTTTCGGGAGGTCGTTGACTGCTGACGACATGCAAATTGACACGGGGCAGACGCCGTTAACTGTCCGTTAACGCCGTTAACCGGCTGAAACCCCGTGCTAGATGGTAGGCCCACACAAGGCCTGCCACACCTTAAGCAGGCGGCCCATTTAGTTTGCCGGCCGGGCCAGCTGACTTAGTTTGACCGGTGAACTATATAACTAGGCTAGTCAATTAGGTACGTGGGCCAGGCCTAACTTCTCAGGTTAACTGGTCGAAACATAAATGGTCCGGCCCACTAAGAACGTGGGCCAGGCCAAATGCCTTCGTTTGACCAGTCAACAATATAATTGGGCTGTCACGCTGAGCAAGTGGGCCAGGCCGAATGTCTTTGTTTGACTGGTCAACACAATAAGTGGGCCGACCCAATAAGCAGGTGGGCCTGGCCAAATGTCTTCTTTGACTTGTCAACAGGAAAATTGGCCGGTCCAATAAGCATGTGGGCAGGGCTGATTGTCATCATTTGACCGGTCAACACAAAAAATGGGCCGGCCCAATAAGCACATGGACCGGATTGAATGTCTTCATTTGACCGTTCAACATGATAAATGGGCCAGCCCATTAAGCAGATGGGTCAGGCCTAATGTCTTCATTTGACCGGTCAACGGGATAATTGGGCTGGCCATTTTAGGTGGTGGGCCGGGCTAAATTCATTTGTTTGACTGGTGAACGGCATAACTGGGTCGACCCGTTTGGGTAAAAGCAGGTCAGCCCTTTAATCGAGATTCAATTATCATTTGGTTAAAAGGCCGACCCAATAATAATGTAGGCCAACCTTTTATGACAGCCGACCAAATATAATGAGTCAAGATGGGCAGTAATTGCAGTTGAATATCCCATTTGGGCGGCCTGTCAAATGTTGTTGGGCCGATAGTTTAAGTACAAGAATTATGCTGATTGGGCATCTAATGTAAGCCCATAGGATTAATTAGTTGCATGGCAAATGTTACGGCCTTTACTGCTGGAATATGGGAACCATACAACACCGTTTTAATTTAAACCTTCAGTTCTAATGAGAAGTAACACAATATAATACACGATTACAGACCATAACTTTAAAAGCCGCTCAAATATTATAATAACAGGAAAAAAGCTCAAATATTACAATAACATGAAAAATTCTCAACTATTACAACAAGTCGAAACAACTCAAATGATACAAGCCATACGAATGGCATCATTGGGAAAACAACATTTCTGTTACGTAGACTTCATCGGAGTGCAAGTAACAGCTGGCTTACCATTAGATCTACAGAGTAGATTATTAAGGATCTGCTCAGTCCAAGCTTGCCTATTTTTCAATTCATGTATCTCACTGAGTGTTATGACGATTTTTGAATTTCTTTCATCTCTTTGTTGTTCAATTATATCAATTGATTGGTGTGCAAAGGAAGCGATTGGTTGCGCTGGAATGGCTGGGACAGTAGATATCATGTGACTATTTGATGAATTAGCATTGTCACGGATGTACTGTGGAAAGACCTGGACACTTGATGTAGATTCCCTGCCATCTGCCTTCCTTGCTCTATTCAGGGGATGAAAACAAGATAGTGCAAGTTACAGAAGCATACAAGTTGAGAAAACAACCATATTAGTTGTCATAGATTTTCGCAAAGCATCAAAACAGATGGCAGATTTTCACAAAGCATAAGATATAATATAACAAAGCAAGCTATCGACCCCAGTGCAACAGGCAGATCAACCGGATGGCAAACATGAATAAAATAAATCAAGTAAATAGACAATATGTTCCTTATAAAATAGCTAGGAAACTGCACAACGTAAGTCTATCAATTAAAATTGACACTTGGAAGGAGTGCATCAGATCCCTTAAGTTCCACAAAAGTGGTCGTTTGGAGAAAACTAGACAGATATTGTGCAGTTGGAGAATCTCCAACCCCCCAAATTTCATTATTTTAATCATCGGCCAGCCATGGGAATGCCTCAGATAAACGATAAATATATCCATTTGATGCCAAATATAAATGAGCAGGACTAGTTAAGACAGATTAGATAGCAACCATTCTGGGATTCATATAAACTTCCATATTATTTCAATGTTTAACCCATGAGCCCAATACAAGGAGAGGAGAAACAAACAAATAAACCATTTTATGCCTAAAAATAATAGATGGGTCAGCCAAAAAGTAATAAAAAATCTTATTTACGATGCCTACTGAAGGAGTATTTCCTACTACAGAAGGTGGCATTGGATTAACCAACGGTGAAATCATAAAAAGTCTTACAAAAAACAAATATGCTCATTATATCCGACAACAAGCATACCAGAAAGTTGCAAGTTTATTTGTTCTAATCATCAGTCAACTCGATGAAGCAATGACTAATAACAAATTGAATCATGATCTGAGTTATATTCCCCTAGCAAAACATTCTTATCATGTATGGATGAAATCCAGAAGACATAGCGGTATGAGGAAGTGCATAAGCAATCAAACATTATGTGGCTGGAATAAAATTCTAGATCATTTAAGTTAAGCAGAACACTAAATTGGTTTAATCATGATCAAACTAAAAAAGAATAGACCTGCAATATAGAACCAATTTGAGAAGCTAGCAGGAAAATGAACGAAGATGTGTGTCATATAAATAGTATGATTTATTTCAAACCAGTTATTCTATCTATATGGAGAGTAAATGTGTTAAGCACAAACTGGTTCCAGCATGATAAACGTATCAATACAAAAACGAAAGGTACTTACTGGATTATAGGGGCGTTTCACTCCACGATTTGTTGTGTTCCATGTGAGAGTGCAACATGAAATTACAACAAAGAGTTAGTGTTGCAGCTCTTGAAGAACAAAAACAATGAAGAATTTCAATGTACCAGAGAAATTAGTTCAAACATGTACTACAACAATGAGTTCAAACATGTACTACAGGATGTCAAAAGGATAGCAGAAAAAAAATATTAACTAGCATTTACCGTCATTGTTTACAACAAAACAGTGGAAATTATATTGTAAAACCTTGTGAACATGGAAGAGCAGAGAATGACGGAATATAAAACAACATTTTGCAATGAACAATTGTTGCGGTCAGAAACCCACCGGCGGGCAGCGACGGGCAACACCGTAGAGCCGGGAATCTCCCAGGGCTGCGGCTGGCCCTGGTCCCTCCGAGCGACGGCCCGCAAAGCCTTCGGCACGCACGTCCGATGCTGATGCAAGGGCGTGCCACCTGACCTATACCTGGTCAGGAAGGTGTTGGATGATGCCTCGCTTAGTTTCTGCATGGCATTCACGTAAACGTTAAATACGAGCCTCGATCGGCTCTCGGGTTGTCTGTGAATCGGCTCAAAGAGCCGATCCACCCATGATGCGTACGAGGTGTACGATCAGATGGTGGTCCTGCTTGATCAAGATAAAGCTAAAGCGACCTACTACGATCTGGGGTTTTCACCGCATAATCGGAACACCCTACTCGTGATCGAGCCTGGCGGCCACGCACGGTGATCGCAAACCGACCCTAGACAAGGCCTAAAAACCAACACGAAGTTGATCCTCGGAACATCCTGTCTAGGGCTAGCAAACCACAGCCTACGCGCCACTGGATCCTTCGACCCGTTTGTAAGGCCTAACAATGCAGATATTAAACTAATCCTTGAAGAACAAGGAGCAATCATAACGGATCGGATCTACTAAACGATGATCAAGCGGGGTGCCGCCCTTACACCCAAGATAGGCGTAAGGGCGGCTAGATGCCTAAGGGTTGCACGACGATAGCATATGATATGATGAACAATGCTAACCCTAAAACATCTATGATAACTACGTTGCTCGCCATCAAAAAGGCTTCGATACGAGCAACGCATGAACGACGAATAAACGTGTGCTGCCTAGATCGCAAGATGCGATCTAGGCAGCATGGTGCTTACACGGAAGAAACCCTCGAGACGGGGAGTTGGCGATGCGCCTAGATTGGTTTGTGGTGAACGTGATTGTTGTTTATTTCATAAACCCTAGATACATATTTATAGTCCGGGGGACTTTCTAATTCAAGCGTGCACCTAACCGTGCACGGGTTAAACTCTAACTTCTAAACGACACGTATCCTACTATGTTACAGATACACAGGCAAACTAGCCCAAACTTGGTATACAAGGCCGATTCATGTATTCCTTCTATGTATATTCTTCAATCGCGGCCCACCTCTGATCCGGTCAAATTCTGGTGATAACACATGCCCCCCTGGTTTTGGAAATGACATTTCCAAAATCATTAAGCTTTTCCTTCGTCGGGTCATGTCGTGGCAGAGCAGAAACCGCCGCAGAATCCTTCATCATGATGCCTTGCCTCCTCCACTTCTCCGCGTGGCCTGACAATTTATTTTTTTCTTCTGTTGGGCACCACTTCCTCGGAAACTGCTGTGGCATTGAACCTCCACTGTATCCATTATTTAACCGTTCCAAACAGTTTGCTTCTTCATCCCCTTCCCATTAGCACTCAAAAACCCTCCTG
The DNA here is from genome assembly GCF_022539505.1 of Lolium rigidum. NCBI lineage: Eukaryota > Viridiplantae > Streptophyta > Magnoliopsida > Poales > Poaceae > Lolium > Lolium rigidum. The sequence continues at coordinate 212,671,453 of NC_061514.1, forward strand.
TGCCACCATGTCTTCTTCCTCCTCTTCCTCTTCTGGTCTTTCCTATCGGTCTTCCTCCTCCCGCGAGCTGACGCCGGAGGACATACGCGCACCAGAAGAATGGGACCAGGAGGACCACGCCTCCTCCGTGCGGTCCGGGGACGACAAGTCCTTGACCAGCGGAGATGAAGATCTCCGAGTTCCTCGCCGATGGGGAGCTGGAATCGGAAGCGAGGATGACTTGTTCCCACGGGACGGCTGCCCCTCTTCGAAGAAGAGGAGGATGAAGACGACGACGACTCCCTCGAGGGCTACCCGCCGGCGAAACGCCTCCGCACCTGGTGGGACGACGACGACAGCGATGATGACGAGGAGGATGAAGCTCCCGTAGAGGGCTACGGGAGCAGCAACGAGGAGCCCACCGGCAGTAGTGCCGATGAGAGCTCCGAGGATGACGACGAGGGCAGTGACGGCCCATAGACTAGGATCTACTAGTGTAGGCCTAGTAGTAGTAGATTGGTCAACAGACCCTTCTTTTGTTCTTCCTTCTTTGGGCAATCGGCTCTTTCTTTGTAAGAAACCCTGTTTATCAATCAAGAATTTCCCCCAATTTGATTTTGCCGATTTCCTTTAAGCTAATTTAGCCGATTCCCAATAAACCGATGGCCACGCATCGGTCCCTCGCGATCTATCCTTCAACTCTTCGACTGATGACTTTGGAGACCTGGTGGATAACATGGAAAACCCTTGCCTTCACGAGGGTCCTTAAATTCCTCTCACCAGCTCCGGTGATCGTCCTCTGCAAAAACTCACCATCCTTGAAGAAGGTTGCGACGCAGGACCAGCCGATGATACTCCAATCGGCTTTTAGAAACAGAGCATCTACCAGATCAGCTGCCCCCCGAGTCTCAGTCGAGGCGAGAAAAGTAGTGAGCCAGCCCGAGACGATCACCCCTCTTGCGTTGAAAGTCGATATTGCAGATGATCACACAACGGCTCAAAAATAGAACTCCTCTGACACAGAGCTGGAGGTCCTTGTGTTTTGCACATGTCACTGGTAGATCCCATAAAATTTGTGCTAGAGTCGATGGCCGTGCATCGGCTTTGTCCCTTGCATATCATGCGAATTTTTTTTTATGGGCCGATTTTTCTATCGGCCCCCAATATTTCACTGCACATGTATCGCACATGTTCATTTGACTAGGTGCCCCCCGAGCCGATTCTGCCAGGTAACTGCTGATATCGGCTCTGTGGTTAGCCAAGGCACTAAAATGTGAACGTCGGCTCTGTTAGGAACAATGTGGATTTCTTCCAGCGCATCAGCCGACGCAAACCCATTGCCCATTGGATCGACGTTGAACCCAGGAAGAATGAATGGTGAGGATAATTTTGGCCGATTGCTGGAATCGGCCTCCATGTCGAATTGCTCAATGAAGGTTTTGCAATGCTCCTCCATAGATCCTTGGGGCCGATCACATGGATCGGCATCGCCACGTTTGTCCATAGATGCTGCTCTTGTTACACGGTCAGGCCGGTGGATAAAACCAGCCTAACCCCGTCCTTTGTCACGTCGATGCGCTCGCGATCGTCCAAATTGATGCCCGAGAGTGGCTCTTGGCACGATGTCTCCCGAACGTTCATGCCGGCCGTTGAAATCTCGGCTGAATCATCTGCGTGGACGACTTCTACTTCATCTCCATCCCATTGTGTTAGGCATTGGTGCATCGTGGATGGAATGCAACGATTGGCGTGGATCCAATCTCTCCCTAGTAGGACAGCATAGGAGCTCTTGCTTTGTCGACAATAAAAAACGTCGTAGGGACGGTTTTCCTTCCTACGGTCGGATCCACGTTCGGAACACCTTGTGCGTCGGATGCTTGGTCGTTGAAATCGCTCGGTGTCACATTGGTCTTGATCAGATCCGAGATAGAGCGTCCCAACCGACGTAGCATGGAGTATGGCATAATGTTAACTGCCGCTCCGGTGTCCACCAACATCTTGTTGACAGGCTGCCCATTGATGTAACCTCGCAAGTACATGGCCTTCAGATGCCTGTAGCTTCTCTCTCGTGGCTTCTCAAAGATGACCGGCCATGGGCCGCGATCAAGTTGTGCCACGAGTGCTTCGTCTAATCCTGGAGCACTAAACTCCGTTGGAAGGATGAAGACCATGTTTGTGCCGGCCGATGTCTCATCATCGGCTTCCTTTTGTCCGGGCGCCACTCTTTCCTTTGTGGCCGACCTTCTTCGTCCGGGGTTCGCTGAATTTTAGCGGCCGGATCAGGCCGCGCCTTCCTCAACGTGTGCGGGTATAACCTTTCGGCTTCCTCCAACCCACGTAGACGCTGAACCCTTCGCTTTTGGGAACGGCTGAGCCCATCGGGGCACCACCTTGGCCGATGATACTTGTCTTCTTCTTCATCATCGTCCTCTAGTTCCTCGAGATCTTCCATCCGAGCGGACTCGAGCATTCTTATTCCAAGGCGGGAGAGGCCCTAGACGTTTGAACACGGACACGTTAGCTGCATCCTTCTTCTTTTGTTTACATTACGGCGGTTGCCGATTGTAGGCAATCGGCTCATTCCTGAATCCCAGCAGTGTCTGAAGAAGGGGCAGTCCCAGTGCCTATCCACGTCGTCTTGCTCCCTCGACTGTTCCTTGGCGTGGCGCTCATATTGCTCCTCGTCGCGACCATGCCGACGGTGTCTCCTGGCGTCCCTAGCCAGACGATCTCTTTCATCATCGTCGTTGTATCGCCAGCGTTGGTCGTATTGACCCACGTACTTGTTGAGGAGGTGATCAGAGAGAGGTCGCTGATATCTTACGTTCCTCACTTCTCCCTCTGTGATGTAGCGCTTGCCATCGTGACGGAGCCGATCGCGTGGAGCGGCTTCCTCTGTGTCCTTGCTATGAGAGCAGCTGCCTCATCTCCGTCCTTACCAGATTGGTGCCCAGGTCCTACCATGTTGATATTACACGAGAAATCTGGCTGGCACCCTCCATGGTAAGTATACTCCACCATGTTAACGGCGGGGAATGGGTGTGTGTCGACCTTCATGGCGTACTGGCTGAAAATTAGCCGCCCTTGTTCTATCGCCATTTGGACCTGTTGACGCCACACCCTGCGGTCGTTGGTGGCGTGGGTGAACGTGTTATGCCATTTGCGGTATGGCTTTCCGTTCAGCTCTTGCACCGTGGGGATCTTGTGGCCTTCGGGTAACTTTAGCTGCTTCTCCTTGAGTAAGAGGTCGAAAATCTGCTCGGCTTTGGTCACGTCGAAGTCAAACCCTTTTGGAGGACCTTGTGGCTTAACCCATTTACGGGACACGGGGCTTGCCCCGAGTCCATTCAGCCATTGCTACCTCTTGATCTCCCGCAGCACCTTCATCTTCATCTGCCTCAACCAGGACCACCGCACGCTTGAATTTATCCCGGTAAACATCCGGGTGGCGCTTGTTCATATGCTGGCAGCCTTCGCACCATGTGCGCCAGTGAAGGGTAGTCTGCTTGGGAGGCCACGTCCTTGATCGATGATGAGAGACCCACCACCGCCAACTCGACTACTTCTTTTTCACGTACGTGAACAGAATAGCATCGGTTCCTAACGGTCTCGAAGCGGCTGGACGTATTCCGCCACCTGTTTCCCCGCGCTTCGTCGTACTTGTGCTAGATCGGCAATACCAGCCTCGGAAGCCTCCGAGTGATACCGCACGTGGAGCTGTTCTTCCAAGCTGCTTCCAAGTCCGGATTGAGTTTGGTGGCAACGATGTGTACCACCCGAAAGCCGATCTCGTGAGGGACCGTGCGAAGAACCTCACACGCAGCTCGTCCGATGCTGAGATCGTGCCCAGCTGTGCCAAATATCGGCTCACATGCTCGATGGAGCTGGAACCATCCGATCCATTAAACTTTGTGAAATCGGGGAGCCGATATTTGGGTGGTAGCGGGATCAATTCGTACTCGTTGGGGTACGGCTTGGAATAGCCGATTGTCCTCCTTTTCGGCATCATGCCGAGCTGGTCTTTCGAATTGTACAAATCTGACCCGCGGTGATGGCTGCGGGCGTCGAACTCGAAGGTTCGCCGGGGTGGCATACTTAGCCAGCCATGCTTGCTTTTCCAGCTCCGAGCCAAGCTGCGGGAGCTGAGCTGCGGAGGTTTGTCGGAGTGGCATACTTAGCTAGCCACGTCCGCTTCTCAAGATCTGTTCCCGACGTTCCTCCTGCTTGTTCCCGAAGTCCCTGTCGTTGCAGCCTGGTTCGAGAGTGCCCAGTTACTGCAGTCCGGCACGTATGCGCACGTGTATCCGTGGGGGATCTCCTTGGGTGCCTCGTGTAAGAATTGGTAGTCACTAGGGTCACCACCAATCTTGTAGACGACGTATGCCGATGAACTCGGCACTTCTGGTGCTGCCAACGCGAACGGCATCGGTGGACGGGACTGGAGTGGCATCTCTCCTTGGTAAGTCCCCAGAGCTGGTCCTGACGTTGAATACTGATGGCTCATGATTTCCTGGATCACGCGCAGAGCGACACGCTCCAAAGTGTTCACCAGGCTCTCAGAATGGCGGTGCAGCGAATGAGCCACCATGAAGTTGATCTCCTGACGCAGCGACCTGGTGCGTTCTTCGACGGGGAGGACAGGTCCACTCCATCGAGCGCGCCTTCGGTGAGAACCCCTTCCACCTGATGCCATGTGAGCGGGTTACGTGAAAAGAGCCGATGAGGTCGGCTTCGAGGACTGCTTTGATCTCGTCATGCTTCTTCTTGAGCTCCTCGGTCGGATCCTCGTACTTGACCGGAGTGCCTTCCGCCATCTCGGATGTAGATGGCGACGCGGTTGATGTCGAAGATTGTCCCACCGGGCGTGCCGAGAATGTGTTGCGGTCGGAAACCCACCGGCGGGCAGCGACGGGCAACACCGTAGAGCCGGGAATCTCCCGGGACTGCGGCTGGCCCCTGGTCCCTCCGAGCGACGGCCCGCAAAGCCTTCGGCACGCACGTCCGATGCTGATGCAAGGGCGTGCCACCTGACCTATACCTGGTCAGGAAGGTGTTGGATGATGCCTCGCTTAGTTTCCTGCATGGCATTCACGTAAACGTTAAATACGAGCCTCGATCGGCTCTCAGGTTGTCCTGTGAATCGGCTAAAAGAGCCGATCCACCCATGATGCGTACGAGGTGTACGATCAGATGGTGGTCCTGCTTGATCAAGATAAAGCTAAAGCGACCTACTACGATCTGGGGTTTTCACCGCATAATCGGAACATCCTACCCGTGATCGAGCCTGGCGGCCACGCACGGTGATCGCAAACCGACCCTAGACAAGGCCTAAAAACCAACACGAAGTTGATCCTCGGAACATCCTGTCTAGGGCTAGCAAACCACACCCTACGCGCCACTGGATCCTTCGACCCGTTTGTAAGGCCTAACAATGCAGATATTAAACTAATCCTTGAAGAACAAGGAGCAATCATAACGGATCGGATCTACTAAACGATGATCAAGCGGGGTGCCGCCCTTACACCCAAGATAGGCGTAAGGGCGGCTAGATGCCTAAGGGTTGCACGACGATAGCATATGATATGATGAACAATGCTAACCCTAAAACATCTATGATAACTACGTTGCTCGCCATCAAAAAGGCTTCGATACGAGCAACGCATGAACGACGAATAAACGTGTGCTGCCTAGATCGCAAGATGCGATCTAGGCAGCATGGTGCTTACCGGAAGAAACCCTCGAGACGGGGGAGTTGGCGATGCGCCTAGATTGGTTTGTGGTGAACGTGATTGTTGTTTATTTCATAAACCCTAGATACATATTTATAGTCCGGGGGACTTTCTAATTCAAGCGTGCACCTAACCGTGCACGGGTTAAACTCTAACTTGTAAACGACACGTATCCTACTATGTTACAGATACACGGGCAAACTAGCCCAAACTTGGTATACAAGGCCGATTCATGTATTCCTTCTATGTATAATCTTCAATCGCGGCCCACCTCTGATCCGGTCAAATTCTGGTGATAACAACAATACAGAAGGCGGCTATGGTCCCTGCACACAACCTATCACCTGTGAACAAGAAAAAAGAAAACAAACATGTAGGTTTCCTAACAAAAATTGATGAATTACATAGCATGCAATTACTGTTCTAGCATTAGGACGAACTAGATAGATATTATAGGGGTGGTTCTTGAGAATTTATAGAGCAGGGAATGCTTTGCTAGTCTTAGTATGAAAAAGATAAAAATTATAATGTAGATTGTTAGTGACTTGATACTATCTTTTGCAAAACACAGTACAATCATAGACGCTCACACGTACGTACATACACTCACCCTTATGAACTCACGCACACACACTCTACCCCTTCGAGCACGTCCAAGATATCGTATCCAAGAAACTGATCCGACGGTTATTGAGATTGACGAAGTCACCACTAGCTCCACAATGTCGCCCAGAACGCCGCCTCGCACTGAAGAATATTACTCCATCTATGAGACACCAAAGCGTCAAATATGGGGGTGCCACTGCCCTCCTAACCATCCAACCACAGGTTGATTCTCAATGATTTGGTACTTGACATGTACTACATGATATCATACAGCAACGGTTGTAGCTATGTAAAACCAAAAAGTAAATTATAAAGGCTTTACTTGTATACAAGGGAATGCCAACCAACATGTTCATGATTTCAAAATTTCCATGTCAGCTAAACAATTTGTGACACGCCAGTTAGGCCTCCTTCTATTGGGCTTATGCTTATGGAGAAGTTGGCTTATGAATTTCGGTGAGAATAAGCTGCGGTAGGGAGACGCTACAAAAAAAATTAGGACCGTTCTTTTGGGCTTATGAGTTTTTTCTTATCAGATGTGTAATATCTATATTGCCCCTGAATCTCTCATGTGACTTGTCTTGTAAATCTAACCATCTCGTTGGCTAAATAAAATTAAGGTGACAATGAACAAGGACATGCAACAAAATAAGTGGATGAAAAATCATGTACGTAGATAAATAAACGTATAGATGATGATATATGAGTATGGAAAGGTTCCAATGACCAAGCTGGTCTATCTTTTCTCCAGCCGGCTATTATATCGAACATGTGTTGTGCACTTTGTGCTAAGCAAACAATGTAGAACCAGTGCGGTTAAATAGAGCAGCAACAGTAGCAGTGTGCAAGAGAGATAGCTCCAACATCACCGCATCTCGCGTGCGAGCACTAGCAGCTTGAACAACTGCAGAAGCTCTCTCGATCGATTTGGCTTGGAGCAGGGACATGGCGCAGATCGAGGGACCTTCCAGGATAGTGGTGGTTACCGGCGGGACGGTGAGCTCCTAAGAGGCAGCTTAGCGGTTGGTCGAGTTGCAGGTGCCGCACGTTCGTACCAGGGGCGGAGCCATAAATTGAACATAGGAGGGTGAGGCCAAAAACCTAAAATTTCCAATAGCTTGCTAACCATAATAAATAGGTCCTATCGGAATTTTTTGAGGTATCTTTCAAGTGAGAAATCTTCATTTCTATACATTTGGAGGCTAACTAAACATGAATTGTATCTTTTGGTAACACAGCTGTAAAAAGTAATCAAAGGAGTACTAATTAACTCATATTATTTCGTAAACAAAATGTTGAAGCAAGGTGTCTTTTCATGAACACTTCAATTCACTCAACAACATAGAAATGTTGTAAATCGAAGGCTAGCTACCAGATCATTTGTGGTTTTAAGAAACTATCTCATTAGTAAACTAATCCATTTCTTTAGCGCATTGCAGAGTACTAATTCTGAACTAAACTGAGCGCATGAGTTGCTCATGGATTTTCATGGTGGATAAACTTAGAGGCCCCGCGACAAGATCGGCAAATTATGGCAGTGGCCTGCTCCCGTGTCCTGGTTTGAGGCTTTCCTATCGCACTCTAGGCGCGAGATCAATCAGATTGAGAGAAAGAGTTATGGAAATAATTTTCTAGTCTTCCTACGATCGATCAAACATATGGGCAGGTGGGCTGTTTGTTGCTTGCTATCTTCCATGGGTATACATAATGGATCAGTTTTAGTCTGGGCTAAGTAATTAGTACGTACATCCACACATACCTACTAATTGCACTGCTACCAGATTGAGGGGGCGCATTGGGGGGGTCTAGCCCCTGCTACGGATGTACTATCTGTCTAGCCCTTAGTTTGCCTTTTTTAACAATAAATTAAAAGACATAAACCATTAATTAACTTTCGCAAGGCCGAAATTAACCGTAGCCTAACTTTGCCTTTTCTTTTATATTTTCTCCTGAAACGGAGCACGAGTTGTTGACATAGTCCAACCGCCTATTCAGTTGGCACAGATATCCCCATGGATTTTCAAGTTCTCACTCTCCAAGGTCCATTAATTTTTATTTACAACACTATATACTACTATACAATGCATACAAATAATAATGTTTTAATAATGTACAATGCGTTCTAATTTGTTGCACAATTTTACCTATTTAATTTAATTTTTTAATCTACTACTTTATACTTCATCGGATATAGAAGAAGTGTGTGGATATCAATTACTCAAACTTGCACGTCTAAATAGGTCTCATATCTAGATCCACACTTGAAGGCATGTTTTTACCTTTCCTTCTCGTATGCCAATATCATCCATTCTTTTTACACTTGCACCTCTAGGACAGAGAGCTCGTGCCATTTTTCAGGATTTTTAGAACGTGAAATTGATTGTTCTAATATTTAAAATTTCAAGCTACCTATAGCTCGAGTTCTAAAGTAAATTTTCCCAATTTTGGCAGCAAATATAAACCAATGAAAGTATGTATATGGATGTGAATAGTAGAAATTAACACTTTTTAATAGCATCTAATGCACTTTTTACTGAATCTAATGAACATTTTAATTATATCTCTTACACATATACAAAGATCTGGAGCTATCGCACCAGCACCAAATCATACCAAATCAGACTTATTCATGGTGTTTGTTCTTGCAGGAATTGAGGGCCCGTATTTGTGCATCAGGACCAAAAAAATCAGTCAAGCACAGCCGCAGAGGAATTGGGCGTTTGGCGGCTGACCAACTACGTGATCTCTCCCTTCAGAAAATGGCGCTTGAGTACCAAAAGGCACTGCAATCAACCACCGTGTCCCAGCGACGCCCCATGGCCGTCCTGGTGTGTGCAAGCTGCTCGTGCACGGCAGCCCCAACTATCGCCAACTTCGTGCCCCCATCGTGCAATGAACCGAAGATTTCAGCATGGACTCTGGTCAGCGCCTCTTCAGGACTGCGGTTGGTGACGGGACCCGGCCAGCCGGGGCGCTATCTAGAATGGTAGCTGAGTTGCGCCTTGACCCTCAACAGGGCGGCATGATGGAGAGTGGGCAGGTCGCTCCGGGAGGCGTCCATCCTCCATCGAGGACGCATGAGGAGAGGCGGGACGGACGGGCTCGAGGAGTGGCATGAGCCGATGCGAGGCAGGTTCCTGCCATCTGCCACGCGCATTGAGAGCGGGGCGGATCTGGATCTATGGGATTTTTTTCTGTCGATGCAAGTTCTTTTTTAGTCGGACGAATCAGTATTAACTCGCGGGTGGCATAGGTGTAATTTTTTCGAATTTAGGGGTAGTTTGAAGTTGGACGAAAATTTTGGCAGAAACCTTCGCTTCTTTATTATTTGGTATAGATTGACACGGGTTTGACTAGATCGGATTGTATGACATTAAAACAAGTCTACAATATGTCTCGATACATCTACATTAGCTTCAAGTAATGTAGTTGATTCAGTAATCTTGTGGTTGTTGCGGTCAGAAACCCACCGGCGAGCAGCGACGGGCAACACGGTAGAGCCGGGAGGCTCCCAGGACTGCGGCTGGCCCTGGTCCCTCCGAGCGACGGCCCGCAAAGACTCGGCACGCACGTCCGATGCTGGTGCAAGGGCGTGCCACCTGACCTATACCTGGTCAGGAAGGTGTTGGATGTGCCTCGCTTAGTTTCCTGCATGGCATACACGTAAACATTAAATACGAGCCTCGATCGGCTCTCAGGTTATCCTGTGAATCGGCTCAAAGAGCCGATCCACCCATGATCCGTACGAGGTGTACGAATATATGGTGGTCCTTCTTGATCAATATAAAGCTAAAGCGACCTACTACGATTTAGGGTTTTCACCACATAATCGGAACATCCTACGCGTGATTGAGCCTGGCGGCCACGCACGGTGATCGTAAGCCGATCCTAGACAAGGCCTAAAAACCAACACGAAGTTGATCCCCGGAACATCCTGTCTAGGGCTAGCAAACTACACCCTACGCGCCACTGGATCCTTCAACCCGTTTGTAAGGCCTAACTATGCAGATATTAAACTAATCCTTGAAGAACAAGGAGCAATCATAACGGATCAGATCTACTAGATAATGATCAAGCGGGGTGCCGCCCTTACACCTAAGATAGGTGTAAGGGCGGCTAGATGTCTAAGGGTTGCACGAACGAAAGCATGTAACACGATGAAACAATGCTAACCCTAAAACATCTATGATAACTACGTTGCTCGCCATCAACAAGGCTTCAGCACGAGCAACGCATGAACAACGAATAAACTTGTACTGCCTAGATCGCAAGATGCGATCTAGGCAGCATGATGCTTACCCGGAAGAAACCCTCGAGACAAGGGAGTTGGCGATGCGCCTAGATTGGTTTGTGGTGAACGTGATTGTTGTTTATTTCATAAACCCTAGATACATATTTATAGTCCGTAGACTTTCTAACGTGGGAATAATCCCAACCGGGCACGAGCCAAACTCTATCTAACCGACACGTATCCTACTATATTACAGATACACGGGCAAACTAGCCCAAACTTTGCATATAAGGCCGATTCATGTATTTCTTCCATGTATATCCTTCAAGCCCATCTTCAATCGCGGCCCACCTCTGATCCGGTCAAATTCTGGTGATAACACATGCCCCCCTGGTTTTGGAAATGACAATTCCAAAATCATTATGATTTTTCTTCGTCGGATCATGTCGTGACAGAGCAGAACCGTCGCAGTATCCTTCATCATGATGCCTTGCCTCCTCAACTTCTTTGCAAGATTTGATAGCTTTAACATCACTCCCTCGGAAACCGCAATGGCATTAAATCTCCACTATACCCCCTTTATTTAACTGTGCCGACCGGTTCGCCACTTCATCCTCTTGCTCTGTTCCGGCCATCGGCACCTAAAAACCCCTCTTTCCCTGTAGCAATGTCTTCCTCTTCCTCCATCTCCTCAGGCCTCTCTTTCCAATCTTCCTCCTCGAGCGAGAAGGAGTGGAACTTTGACCACGTGCCGGATGGCCCACCCGAAGCACTCGTCGGGTCGGATGGTGACTTACCTCCGACCGATGGGGAGGACGACCTCGAGTTCCTCATCGAAGGGGAGCTGAAGAGCGAGAGCGAAGACGACCTCCACTCCTGGGCGAACTCCACCTCCTCCGACGAGGAGGAGGAAGAAGAAGAAGTAGAGGAAGAAGAGGAAGAGGAGGAGGATGATTCCTCCTCCTCCGCTGGGTATCCGCCGGCGAAGCGCTTCCGCGCTTGGGCGGACAGCGAGGACGATGATGATGACGAGGAAGAAGAGGCTCCGGCTGAGGGCTGGGGTAGCAGCGACGAGGAACTCTCCGGAAGCAGCGCCGACGGCAGCTACGATGCCGACGACGAGGCCAGCGAGGATTAGTAATGTAGGACCAATAGTTCCTGAGCAATCGGCTCTTCTTTTGTTCTTCCTTTCTTGAGCAATCGGCTCTTCATTGTAAAAAACCCCCCTTATTAATGAAGAAGAAATTTCTCAGCTGATTCCGTCCTTTTACCAATTTTGCCGATTGCTAAAATAAGTCAGCAAATCAAGAGCCGATGGCAGCGCATCGGACCTTGCCATGAAACGCGAGCAAAGCCAACTCTATTGTCTATCCAAATGGTAATCTGCGACTTGTCCGAAAGAGCAAAACTCAGATCCCCAAATCGCCGCTTGAACAGATCCAACCCACGGCCATATGAACCTCAGATGTCAATCTCGCAGGTTCGCAACTGCAACGGACCCAAGGGCAACATCATCCAATGCCCACGCTATGGTATCTGGCCTGAAGGTGATCCTTAACCGCTCCTGGCTGTCCGAACATAGCGCCTTGCTCTATCTTTTTGCAGCAACAGAAACGGCCACGACCACCGTAGATGATGATGGCTTCCCTTTCGAGGCTCCTTCCGAGCAACTCCGGTGATCTTCTTCCGCAACAACTCACCACTTTCGAAGAAGTTTATGATGCAGGGTCAGCCGATGACACTCCAATCGGCTTCCAAAAACAGAGTGTCTACCAAATCAGCTGCCCCCCGAGCCTCAGTCAAGGCGAGAACGGCGGTGAGGACATACAGTTCAGACAAATGGACCCGAACTTGAGCGAATCTGAGAAAACCAACACGCAGAGCCAGCCAAACTTACCACCATCGATCACCTTTTCTTCCGTTGAAAGCCGATATTGTAGACGAAACACCAACGGCTTAATGAACACAAGGCTGTCTTGTACGCCAAACTGACACCTCTGACAGTACTGCTGAACTGGCGACCTTGCGCAAAGGGTTGGAAGTCCTAGAAGAGAAGGTTCTGGCACAAAAATCGGCTCATTGCAGCTAAGGAAGCTCTCATTGTTCACTCCCTCAAGGAAGCGGAAGGCCTCGAAGCTGAACCAAAGACCGACTCGGTGAAAATCCGCGTCGTGAACACGCAGCGGGTAGATCTCGTGTAATTGTACTAGAGTCGATGGCTGTGCATCGGCTTTGTTTCTTAGCTCTAAGGTCGATGTCCGTGCATCGGTTGTATATCATGAGAATTTTTTTCTTGGCCGATTTTTCTATCGGCCCCCAATATTTCACTTGCACATGTATCGCACATGTTCATCCGATTAGGTGCCCCCGAGCCGAATCTGCCGGGTAGCTGCGGATATCGGCTGCGTGGTGAGCCAAGGCACGCGTATTTGAACGTCGGCTCCGTTAGGACCAATGTTGACTTCTTCCAGCTCATCGGCCGACGTAAAACCGCTGCCCATTAGATCGACATTGAACACAGGCGAACGTATGGTGAGGATAATTTTGGCCGATTGCTTGGAATCGGCCTCCATGTTGATTGAATCGCTCGATGAAGGTTTTGCAATGTTCCTCCATAGATCTTTGGGGCCGATCCCAAGGATCGGCCTCGCCACGTTTGTCCACAGGTTTGTTCTTGCTATACGGTCGGGCCGGTGGATAAGACCAGCCCTAACCGGGTCCCCCGTCCTCGTCACGCCGATGCGCTCGTGGTCGTCCAAATTGATGCCCGAGAGTGGCTCTTGGCACCGTTGTCTCCCAAACGCTCATGCCGCCCGTTGAAATCTCGGCTGAATCATCTGCGTGGACGACCTCTACTTCATCTCCATCCCATCGTATTAAGCATTGGTGCATTGTGGATGGAATGCAACAGCTGGCGTGGATCCAATCTCTTCCTAGCAGGACAGCGATAGGTGCTCTTGTCGTCGACAATAAAGAACGTCGTAGGGATGGTTTTCCTTCCTACTTGGTCGATCCACGTTCTGTAACACCTTGTGCGCCGATGCTTGGCCGTTGAAATCGCTCGAAGTGTCACGTTGGTCTTGATCGTATCCGAGCTAGAGCGTCCCAACCGACGTAGCATGGAGTATGGCATAATGTTGATCGCCGCTCCCGTGTCCACCAAAGATCTTGTTGACAGGCTGCCCATTGATATAGCCTCGCAAGCACGGTGGCCTTCGGATGTCCGTAGCTTCTTTCTCGTGGCCTCTCAAAGATAACCGACCGTGGGCCGCAACTGCGTTGTGCCACAGGTGCTTCGTCTAATCCTGGAGCACTAAACTCCGTTCGGAAGGATGAACACCATAGCCTGTGCTAGCCGATGTTTCATCATCGGCTTTCTCTGTCGGGGCGCCACTCTTTCCTTTGTGGCCGACCTTCTTCGTCCAGGGTTCGTTGAATTTTAGCGTGCCGTATCGAGCCGCGCCTTCCTCAACGTGTGCAGTATAACCTTTCGGCTTCCTCCAAACCACGTAGTCGCTGAACCCTACGCTTTGGGAACGGCTGAGTCCATCGGTGGCACCACCTTGGCCGGTGGTACTTATCTTCTTCTTCTTCTTCATCATCGTCTTCCAATTCCTCGAGATCTTCCACCCGAGAGGACTCGGCCGTGCTTGTTCCGAGGCGGGAGAGGCCCTAGACGTTGAACACTGGACACGTTAGCTCGCATCCTTCTTCCTCTGCCTACATTGTGGCAGTTGCCGATTGTAGGCAATCGGCTCATTCCCGAATCCCAGCCAGTGTCCAAGAAGGGACAGGCCCAGGTCTATCCACGCTCGTCTTGCTCTCTCGACTTTTTCCTTGGCGTGGCGCTCATATCTCTCCTCGTCGCGATCATGCCGACGATGTCTCCTGGCGTCCTAGCCGACGATCCCTTTCATCATCGCTCGTTGTATCGCTCGGCGTTGGTCGTATTGACTCACATACTTGTTGAGGAGGTGACTGGAGAGAGGTCGCCGATATCTCACGTTCTCACTTCTCCCTCCGTGATGTAGCGCTTCCATCGTGACTGAGCCGACGTCGCGGAACGGTTTCCTTCGTGTCTCTGTTATGAGAGCAGCCTGCCTTCGTCTCCGTCCTTACTCGTAGTGGTGCCCGTGTCCTACCATGTTGATATTGAACGAGAATCCTGGCCGGCACCCTCACGGTAAGTGCACTCCACCATGTTAGACCCAGCGGAAGGGGGTGTGTCGACCCTCATGATGCATCGGGCCGGAAATTAGACGCCTGTTCTATCGCCATTTGGACTCGCACGCCACACCCTGCGGCCGCTAAGCAGGCATGGGTGAACGCAGCTATGCCACGCCAGCGCATGGCTCTGTCTCAACTCCTCGAGCCGTGGGGATCTTGTGGCCTTCTGGCACCTTTAGCCAGCTTCTCCTTAAGTGAAGATCAAAAATTCTGCTCTAGCCTTGGTGACATCGAAGTCAAACCTCCTGAGGACCCCGTGGCTTAACCCACTTATGTAGACACTGGGCTGTGCTCCCGAGTCCATCTTCACCAACAATACGCTACCTCGATCTCCCGCAGAACCTTCATCTTCATCTCGCTCTCGACCAGGACCACCGCGACGCTTGAATTTATCCTGCATACATCTCGGGTGGCGCTGCTTCATATGCCGACGCCTTCCGCGCACCACATGTGCGCACAAGGAAGGGTAGTCGTCATGCTGGGAGGACTACGCCCTGGATCTAAGTGATGCGAGACCCACTCACCGCCAACTCGACCGCTTCTTTTTCACTCACATGAGCCGAATAGCACTCTGCCTTGATCTGCGCTCCGGCGTTACTGACATATTCTCGACCTCAAGCTCCGGCTTCGTCGCAACAGACTTGTGCTAGATCCGCAATGCCGCTTCTAAGCCTCTCGAGTGATACCGCATGTGGAACTCGCTTCTTCCAACTGCCTCCAAGTCCTGGACTGGAACTGCATGGCTGAAGTGTGTACCACCCGAAAGCTTCGATCCTCGTGGAGGGACTCGTAAGCGGCTAGGAACTCCTCACACGTAGCTCATCTCGATGCCGAGATCGTGCCCACTGGGTGGCCAAACATCGCGGCCACATGCTCGACGGAGCTGGAACCATCTCGATCCATTAAACTTGAGAACTGTGAGCCGAGATTTGGGTGGCAGTAGGGACTAGTCCCAGACTCTCGTTGGGGTACGTGCTTGGCATAGCCGATTTGGTCCTCCTTTCTGCACTACGCTCGAACCAGGTTCTCGTAATTGTACTGGGATCTGATTCACGTGTTACGGCCGGCAGAGCCGAACCTCAAGATTCTCGGGTGGCATACTTAGCCGCCCATGCTTGCTTTTCTAACTTCCGAGCCAACTGCAAGA
>NC_061514.1:212687471-212716579 GCF_022539505.1 Lolium rigidum
GGGATACTCTTTTTAGCGGCGAAAATTTTCCATTTGTTGCTATTGTAGCGAATCTAAGCCCTTCGAATCTTCCCTATCGTCAAGAAAACTTTCGAAAAACATAAGCATTTTGGAGGGAAACCTTGATGATATAGGCTATGAGGATGATCCTGGGTTGTGGTTCTTAGCGTGATCTATAGATGGCAATATGCTTCTTGTTTATACCTGAGGCTGCAAGATGTTCTCTAAGGACACTGTCAGTTATGTTCAGATAAGCTAGGGAAGAGATTACTGGTCTTGGAGCATATTGTCTTTTCGTGGGATTGAATTATCCGCTCACATTGCGATAAATCATGCATATTTCGATTTATATTTTGGTTGAGTTTCATTCGATTTGAATCATAGGTTTGTGAGAAAATATATATTTAGTTTAAACTAGTGCTCGAATACGTAAGAAGCTATTTAATCACAAGCTAGTCATTCGAATGGGATGAAATATTCATAGATTTTAAAACAAGGCATCTACATATTACTGGATTTTTTTCAAAATTTTCTGAATAATTTTTTCTTTTTTAGCTTCGAAATAACAGATAGTTTGGAACGTTGGATCTCGAATGATGGTAGATGGTGGCACCTAGTCACTGAAGCTCCGTCCGGTTTCCAAACCAAGCTAGGAAAGGCATTAAAAATGAAGTTCTGCTCTAAAACATCTCTCATTTCATTTTGGTGCTCGCGCGGTTGCATGCTGCCCACGTGTTAAGGTACGTGTCTCTGGCATAGAGTACTACGATTATCGGCGAAAAATATATCGTAATGGAAACTGTAAAAAAAACCCTCTCTGCTCAAGCTGATGTGACGAGACATCACTGCACCAAACGTCGTCGCAAATTTATAGATGGGTGGCGTGCTAGTCTACCATCTACCAATCGTCAAATCGGCGCCCGGTCGCAGCAGCTGGCAGCCTAGAGTATCGCCTAGGTTTTGCCCCTTGCATGTCTATCATCTTTTTCTTCACCCTCCCGGAATCACGCGCACGCGCAGGATCTCGATCCCCACCACGCCGCATCACTAGTACTATACCTTTCTCTCTTCACCCCGGCCCGGCCGCGCGCGCATCGTTCCTTCCATAGCGCTCGCCCTCTCCTCCGAAAACCCCAAGCGCGGCTTGCATCCGCCATCCACCTAAATCCATCTTCACGTGATGGAATATTCAAGGCTTTGCAGGGGCGGCGGGGACGGCCACTTGAAGGCTCTCACCGGCGACAACATCGACCTCATCGCTGCGCATCTGGACGTTATCTACACCGTCCGACTTGCCGCATGTTCCAGGGACCGATGAGGCAGCTGCATCCTCAACGTTTCCAAGGCGGCAGGGGATCAAAAGAAAAAAAAAGGAAATAGCCAGAAATTAATTAGGGTCAAAAATAAATCCACCAAAGGAAACTTTTATTGTTCATAGAGGATGACATGTGGGACCGACCTGCCAACAGCGTCCTCATCGTTTCAAAGGGGGCAGGGGATCGAAATAAAAAGGCAAATAGCCAGAAATTAGGGGTCAAAAATAACTCCAAGAAAGGAAACTTTTATTGTTCGTAGAGGATGACATGCGGGACCCATGAGCCATCAGCTTACTCAACGTTTCAAAGGCGGCATGAGATCGAAAGAAAAAGGCAAGTGACCAAATATCAGGAGCCAAAAATAATCCAAGATTTATTGTACATAGAGGATGACATGTGGGTCCCATTTTGCAGCAGCGGTCTCAATGTTTGAAATGCGGCTTGAGATCAAAAGAAAAAGAAAGTAGCTAGTAATTAGGGGGTCAAAAAAAATCCAAGAAAAGAAAGTTGATGGACATAGAGGATGACATGCGGGTCCCTTGAGCCAGCAGCTTACTCGATGTTTCAAAGGGGCAGGGGATCAAAAGAAAAAGGCAACCAAAAATCAGCGGGTGAAAAAAAATCCAACAAAGGAAACTTTTATAGCACATAGAGGATGACATGCGGGTCCCATGAGCCGGCGGGTTCCTCAACGTTTCAAACGTGGCATGAGATCGAAAGAAAAAGGCAAGTGACCAAATATCGGGAGCCAAAAATAATTCAAGAAAAGAAACATGATTTACATAGAGGATGACATGCGGGTCCCATTTAGCGACGGCGGTATCACCGTTTGAGAGGCAGCAGGGGATCGAAAGAAAAAGGCAAGTGACCAAATATGAGGTGTCAAAAAAAATCCAAGAAAAGAAAGTTTTATAGTACATAGAGGATGACATGCGGGTCCCATTTAGCAGCAGCGTTATCACCGTTTGAGAGGCGACAGGGGATCGAAAGAAAAAAAGGCAAGTGACCAAATATGAGGTGCCAAAAAAAATCCAAGAAAAGAAAGTTTTATAGTACATAGAGGATGACATGCGGGTCCCATTTAGCTTCAGCGGTATCACCGTTTGAGAGGCGACAGGGGATCGAAAGAAAAAGGCAAGTGACCAAATATGAGGTGCCAAAAAAAATCCAAGAAAAGAAATTTTTGTAGTACATAGAGGATGACATGCGGGTCCCATGAGTAAGCAGCTTACTCAACGTTTCCAAGGAGGCAGGGCATCAAAAGAAAAAGGAAATAGACAAAAATCAGAGAGTGAAAAAAATCCCTAGAAAATAAACTTTTATAGCACATAGAGGATGACATGCGGGTCCCATGAGCCAGCAGGTTCCTCAATGTTTCAAACGTGGCATGAGATCGAAAGAAAAAAACGCAAGTGACCAAATATCAGGAGCCAAAAATAATCCAAGAAAAGAAAGTTTTATAGTACATAGAGGATGACATGCGGGTCCCATTTAGCGAGCAGCGGTATCACCGTTTGAGAGGCGGCAGGGGATCAAAAGAAAAAAGAAATTGCCAAAAATCAGAGGGTGAAAAAAAAACCAAGAAAATGAACTTTTATAGTACATAGAGGATGACATGCGGGTCCCATGAGACTGCAGGTTCCTCAACGTTTCAAACGTGGCATGAGATCGAAAGAAAAAGGCAAGTGAAAAAATATAAGGAGCCAAAAATAATTCAAGAAAAGAAAGTTTTATAGTACATAGAGGATGACATGCGGGTCCCATTTAGCAGCAGCGGTATCACCGTTTGAGAGGCGGCAGGGGATCGAAAGAAAAAGGTAAGTGACCAAATATGAGGTGCCAAAAATAATTCAAGAAAAGAAAGTTTTATAGTACATAGAGGATGACATGCGGGTCCCGGTTAGCAGACAGCGGTATCACCGTTTGAGAGGCGGCAGGGGATCGAAAGAAAAGGCAAGTGACCAAATTTGAGGTGCCAAAAAAAACTCCAAGAAATAAAGTTTTATAGTACATAGAGGATGACATGCGGGTCCCATTTAGCAGCAGCGGTATCACCGTTTGAGAGGCGGCAGGGGATCGAAAGAAAAAGGTA
Source organism: Lolium rigidum (assembly GCF_022539505.1). Classification (NCBI taxonomy): domain Eukaryota; kingdom Viridiplantae; phylum Streptophyta; class Magnoliopsida; order Poales; family Poaceae; genus Lolium; species Lolium rigidum. The sequence continues at coordinate 212,690,880 of NC_061514.1, forward strand.
AGTGACCAAATATGAGGTGCCAAAAATAATTCAAGAAAAGAAAGTTTTATAGTACATAGAGGATGACATGCGGGTCCCGATTAGCGACGAGCGGTATCACCGTTTGAGAGGCGGCAGGGGATCGAAAGAAAAAGGCAAGTGACCAAATTTGAGGTGCCAAAAAAAACTCCAAGAAAAGAAAGTTGATTGCACATAGAGGATGACATGCGGGTCCCATTTAGCAGCAGAGGTCTCAACGTTTCCAAGGCGGCAAGGGATCAAAAGAAAAAGGAAGTAGCCAGAAATCAGGGGGTCAAAAAAATCCAAGAATAGAAAGAATTTTGGTTCATAGAGGATGACATGCGGGACCCATGATCCTGCATCGTAAACGGCTCGATCGGAGAACGTTGAACGAGATGGCGCGATCGAGAAAAAAAACAATGCTAGAGAGGCTGCCATCCGGGCCCTACATCCCTGGGCGGTGCGGATTTGCGTTGACTCGGCCGGCGAACCCGAGAATTCGCGATGCACCACGTCCCGGGCCACCATACGCGACGTTTTGGCCGCTTTCGTCGGGCTAGGTGGCCTCAAAAATGAGAAAAAAAAGTTTTGACATGCACCACGGAGGGACCAAAAATCGTCGGCCATGGTACACCAGCAACCACGGCGCGACTTCAACTTCGTCGGCCATGGCAACTTTTCTTGTAGTGCAAACTGACTCAACATAAAGTAAAAGAAAGGCCCTTCGCAGAGGGAAGCAGGGATTACTCATGTGCTAGAGCTTTTTATTTTGAAAACATGGAAACAATTTTGTCAACGGTAGTAATAATTCATATGTGTTATGCATAAAACCTCCTATAAGTTGCAAGCCTCATGCATCGAATACCAATAGTGCACGCACCTTGTCCTAATTAGCTCGGATTTCCATGGATTATCATTGCATTACATATGTTTCAACCAAGTGTCACAAAGGGGTACCTCTATGTCACCTGTACAAAGGTCCAAGGAGATAGATCGCGTTTGATTTCTCGTTTTTGATAAATCTCAACTTGAGGGCATCCATACCGGGACAACATAGAAAAAAGATAATGGACTCCTCTTTAATGCTTAAGCATTCACCAACAGATAATATACTCATAAGTGGTTGAGGATTAGTGTCCAAACTGAAACTTCCACCATGATACATGGCTTTGGTTGGCGGCCCAATGTTCTTCTCTAACAATATGCATACTCAAACCATTTAATCATGATAAATCACCCTTACATCAGACAAGACGAACATGCATAGCAACTCACATGATATTCAACAAAGGTGTAACAAGTTGATGGCGTCCCCAGATAACATGGTTACCGCTCAACAAGCAACTTATAAGAAATAAGATACATAAGCTACATATTCATCACCACAATAGTTTTTAGGCTACTTTCCCATGAGCTATGTATTGCAAAGACAAGGAATGAAATTTTAAAGTTAGCATGCAAGCAATTAACTTGGAATGGCAGAGAAATACCACATAGTAGGTAGATATGGTGGACACAAATGGCATGGGTTTCGGCTCAAGGTTTTGGATGCACGAGAAGCATTCCCTCTCAGTACAAGGCTTTTGCTAGCAAGGTTGTTTGAAGCAAACACAAGTATGAACCGGTACAGCAAAACTTACATAAGAACATATTGCAAGCATTATAATACTCTACACTGTCTTCCTTGTTGTTCAAACACTCTACCAGAAAATATCTAGACTTTAGAGAGACCAATCATGCAAACCAAATTTCAACAAGCTCTACGGTAGTTCTCCACTAATAGGTTCAAACTACATGATGCATGAGCTTAAACATGATCTATTTGAGAGCTCAAAACAATTGCCAACTATAAAATTATTCAAAACCATATACCAATTACCACATCAAGCATTTTCTGTTTCCAACCAAATAGCAATGAACGAAGCGGTTTTCAACCTTCGCCATGAACATTAAAAGTATAGCTAAGAACACCAGTGTTCATATGAAACAGCGGAGCGTGTCTTTCTCCCACACAAGGATTTCTAGGATCCGAGTTTATTCAAACAAAAACAAAAATAAAAGCACACAGACGCTCCAAGTAAAGCACATAAGATGTGACGGAATAAAAATATAGTTTCACTAGAGGTGACCTGATAACTTGTTGATGAAGAAGGGGATGCCTTGGGCATCCCCAAGCTTAGATGCTTGAGTCTTCTTGAAATATGCAGGGATGAACCACGGGGGCATCCCCAAGCTTAGACTTTTCACTCTTCTTGATCATATTATATCATCCTCCTCTCTTGACCCTTGAAAACTTCCTCCACACCAAACTCAAAACAATCTCATTAGAGGGTTAGTGCATAATCAAAAATTCACATGTTCAGAGAGGACACAATCATTCCCAACACTTCTGGACATTACCCAAGGCTACTAAAAGTTAATGCAGCAAAAAATCCACTCAACACAGTAAAAGAGGCAATGTGAAATAAAAGGCAGAATCTGTCAAAACAGAACAGTCCGTAAAGACGAATGTTTTAGAGGAACATAACATGCTCAGATGAAAAAGCTCAAATTGAATGAAAGTTGCGTACATATCTGAGGATTACTCATGAATTTTCGCAGATTTTTCTGAGTTTCCTACAGAGAGATCTACTCAAATTCGTGACAGCTAGAAATCTGTTTCTGTGCAGAAATCCAAATCTAGTATCAACCTTACTATCAAAGAGTTTTACTTGGCACAACAATGCAGTAAAATAAAGATAAGGAGAGATTGCTACAGTAATAACAACTTCCAAGACACAAATATAAAACAAAAATTGCAGAAATAAAATAATGGGTTGTCTCCCATAAGCGCTTTTCTTTAACGCCTTTCAGCTAGGAGCAGAAAGTGTAAATCAAGTAGCATCGAGAGAAGAAGCATTAACATTATTACCAGGGGTTTTGCGCCTACCCTTCTTACTCTTTGGTCTAGGGAATACATGACCGCATCCGGGTGTAGAGGTAAAATTTAGAGTGCCTTTTCCCATATCTACGGTTGCTCCCAAGAGTTTCAGCAGGGATCTTCCAAGTGTGATTTGTCCTGTCCCTACACATTCAATAACGAGATAATCAGTGGATACCGTTCTTCCAAGAAAGGTTGTGAACACACCTTCGGCTATCCCCTTAGGAATTATAACAGAATTATCAGTAAGAGTTATTCCTTCTCCACCTTCAGTAAGTTCCCAAAGTGTCAAAGATTTATAAATACTTTTAGGCATAAGGCAAAACTCAGACATAATATCACAACAGGCATAAAAAGTTTCACCACAAATAGCAACCTTAATAGTAGGGACCCACATTGAAGGTTCAAAACTTACTGAGACATAATCATAATACTCACGAATCTGGTTGTACCCTTCTTTTAAACAAGATATATTTGTTTCGAGAGTGTTTAATCTATTATGAATGCTAGTAAGAGATGAATCAAAATTATTAGCGGAGCTAGATGATGTAACCAATTTCTTTACGGCATTAAAAGCTTGATCCCCATCGCAGTGAAGGAAATCTCCTCCCACTAAAGCATCCAAAGCATATCTATAGCAAACAATAAGCCCAAAATAAAAATTACTAAGAAGCAAACTTAGAGTCATTTTAGGTTCAGTTTTACCATAAGAATCAAAAATTCTAGACCAAGCTTCTTTAAAACTCTCCTCACTCCCTTGTTTAAAAGTAAAGATCAATTCCTCAGGTGACAGAGTAACAAGTACAGGACTAGACATGATAACAAAATAAATTAAATGCAAGTAACTAATTTTTTGTGTGTTTTTGATATAAAGAAAGCAAACAAAACAGAAAATAAAATAAAGTAAAGCAAGACAATAAACAAAGTAAATATATTGGGTGTGAGAGACTCCCCTTGCAGCGTGTCTTGATCTCCCCGACAACGGCGCCAGAAAAAGAGCTATTGCCGTGGGAGTTGGCAATCTCTGGGGTGTAACTTTTCTTTAGATTCCCCGGCAACGGCGCCAGAAAAAGAGCATGATAACGCGTGAAGCACACATCAGTTGGGAACCCCAAGAGGAAGGTGTGATGCGTACAGCAGCAAGTTTTCCCTCAGTAAGAAACCAAGGTTATCGAACCAGTAGGAGATGAAGGCCACGTGAAGGTTGTTGGTGAAGGAGTGTAGTGCGGCGCAACACCGGGATTCCGGCGCCAACGTGGAACCCGCACAACACAATCAAAGTACTTTGCCCCAACTTAACGAGTGAGGTCGTCAATCTCACCGGCTTGCTGTAAACAAAGGATTAAACGTATGGTGTGGAGAATGATGTTTGTTTGCGAAGAACAACAGAGAACAGAGTTTGCAGTAGATTGTATTTTAGATATAAAAGAATGGACCGGGGTCCACAGTTCACTAGTGGCCAATAAGATAAATAGCATGTTGGGTGAACAAATTACAGTTGGGAAATTGACAAATAGAGAGGGCATAACAATGCACATACATATCATGATGACTACTATGAGTTTACTTAGGGCATTACGACAAATAACATAGACCGCTATCCAGCATGCATCTATGCCTAAAAAGTCCACCTTCGGGTTAGGATCCGCACCCCTTCCAGTATTAAGTTGCAAACAACAGACAGTTGCATTAAGTACTGTGCGTAATGTAATCAACACAAATATCCTTAGACAAAGCATTGATGTTTTATCCCTAGTGGCAACAACATATCCACAACCTTAGAACTTTCTGTCACCTGTCCTGCATTCAATGGAGGCATGAACCCACTATCGAGCATAAATACTCCCTCTTGGAGTCACAAGTATCAACTTGGCCGAGCCTCTACTAGCAACGGAGAGCATGCAAGATCATAAACAACACATATATGATAGATCGATAATCAACTTGACATAGTATTCCATATTCATCGGATCCCAACAAACACAACATGTAGCATTACAATAAGATGATCTTGATCATGATAGGTAGCTCACAAGATCTAAACATGATAGCACAAGAGGAGAAGACAACCATCTAGCTACTGCTATGGACCCATAGTCCAAGGATGAACTACTCACGCATCAATCCGGAGGCGGGCATGATGATGTAGAGTCCTCCGGTGATGATTCCCCTCTCCGGCAGGGTGCCGGAGGCGATCTCCTGAATCCCCCGAGATGGGATTGGTGGCGGCGGCGTCTCAGTATGTTTTATCGTATCGTGGCTCTCGGTACTAGGGTTTTCGCGACAGAGAGAATAAATAGGCGAGGGGCAGAGTCGGGGGACGCTCGAGGGGCCCACCCCATAGGGCGGCGCGCCTAGAGGTGGGGCCCAGCCCCCCTAGGGTGTGACCGCCTCGTCGCCCCTCTTCGTCTCCTCTTCGGACTTCTGGAAGGCTCCGTGGAAAATAAGACCGTGGGCTTTTGTTTCGTCCAATTCCGAGAATATTTCCTGTGTAAGATTTCTGAAACCAAAAACAGCAGAAAACATGAACTGGCGCTTCAGCATCTTGCTAATATGTTAGTGCCGGAAAATGCATCAAAATGATGTGTGAGTATTGTCATATAACTAGCATGGAACATAAGAAATTATAGATACGTTTGAGACGTATCACGCATCCCCACCCTTGGCTGTGCCTGGCCCATGTACTGGCGCCTCGTCGCCTCGTTTGCTCCGCCCTTCCGCCTATTTATTCCTCGTATCGGGAAAAACCCAGGGACCGAGCCTCCATCCATGAAAAGTTCCGATGCCACCGTCAACCGAAACCCTAGTTCGGGAGGGTTCTGCAGTCCATCCCGGCACCCTGCCGGAGAGGGAAATCACCGTCGGAGGCCTCTACATCGCCATGTCTTCATCCGAGGTGATGCGTGAGTAGTCCTCCACGGGACCATGGGTCCATAGCAGTAGCTAGATGGCTGTCCTCTCCTTGTTGTGCTTCATGTATAGATCTTGTGAGCTTCCTAACATGATCAAGATTATCTATTTGTAATTGCTACATGTTGGTTTGATGTGGATCCTATTTATAGAGAGATTGCTTTGGTTGAGATTATGTATTATGTTATTATGATCTTGCATGCTCTCTGTTTCTAGTAGATTCTCTGGCCAAGTAGATGCTAGCGACTCCAAGAGGGAGTATTTATGCTCGATAGTGGGTTCATGTCTCTATTTAACCATGGGAAGTGACCTTGTTCTCTATGGTTGTAGATGTGTTGTTGCTAGTAGGGAGAAAACAGTGGTGTTCTATTCAAGGGTAGTTTCATCGTTTACTTTACACAGATTGCTTAACGTGATAGTCCGTTGCTTCCAACTTAATACTGGAGGGTGTTGCGGATGCAATCCTGAAGGTGGATTATTAGTCATAGATGCAGTTGGATTACGGTCTATGTATATTGTTGTAATGCCCGCAGACTTTCATAGCATGTATTCTGCACCAACCATTAGCGTAGAATCTCTGTTTGTCAATTGCCATCTGTAATTTGTTTACCCAACATATTTATTTATTGGGGAGGCGCCTCTAGTGAACTGTGGACCCCGGTCCTTCTTCTTTTAATTGCAATCTTCTACAGCATTTTCCTGTTCTGTTCTCTGCAAACAATTCTTCTTCCAAACGGTTCGTTTAATCCTTTGTTTTCAGCAAAAGCAGTGAGCTTGAAAACCTCGCTGAAAGTTGGGGACGAAGTACTTGGTTGTTTGTGTGCAGGTCTCCACATTGATGCTGACGCCGGCAGTGCGCCCTGCCACGAGTTGGTTCGCAACACCTCGGGAGAGAATGTTTGTCTCCTACTAGTTGATAAACCTTGGTTTCTTACTGAGGGGAAACTTCATGTTGTGCTCATCATACCTACCTCTTGGGGTTCCACTCAACGTTGCGCATAAATTCTCCTTCATCAACTCCGCGCTCAGCAAAGACCTTTTCTGGTGCCGTTGCCGGGGAGAAAAGCATCTCTTCTGCGAGGGGAGTCTCTCACTCTCAAGTCTTTTACTTTGTTATTGTTTTGCTTGCAAACTTTATTTTTATCTTGTTTGCATTTTATGTCAAAAATCCAAAAAAAATTAGTATAGTTTTTATTTGTGTTGTTTACTTTACTTTGCAAAATGAATGTCCCTGAAGTTGAGGTTCGTACTTTTAAGCAACAAGGGTGTGAAAGTTTGAAAGATGCTTGGTATAGTATATGTGATGCTCATCATAGATGTACTAAGAAATATTCTACTATGATTATTCTTAGGAATTTCTATGTTGGTATTTCTACTTGAAATAGATATGTTCTAGATACTCTTATTGGTGGTAATTTCCTAGGTGCTCCCGCTTCGGAAGCCTATGCTTTAATTGAAAGTTTAGTAGGAAGTCCTCCCATTAATGTTGCTAAATATGAGGTCACTTTAGAAGAGGTGGTAAAAAGACTAGATTCTTTAGAGAATTTTTTTCCCAATTTACTTTTTGATGCTATCCGTACTAATGAGTTGATAGGAGGAATCAATAAAAAAAGTTGTTTTGGAGGGTAGCATTGCAAATGATGATAGAACTATTAGAATTGGTAAACTTGAAGAAGCTATGGAAACTTTGAGTTCAACTTTTTCCTCTCTTGGTTTCAAAAAGGATAGAGCTTTTGTTGGGAAAGAACAAAAATTTATGTATGTCCCTAAGGCACCCAAACCAAAAACCCGTGATATGTTTAATTTTGATAAAACTTTTAGTGCAACTACGAGTAAATTGCATGTTGAATCTTCAGAGGTGTCTAAGGTACTTGATGATACAAATGGTGTTTTGGAAGAAGTAATTGATCTTGATGCTTCACCTATTGATAATACTTGATTTGCACCCTTTCTGCAGCTAGCTCAAAGACGTTAAAGAAAAGCGGTTATGGGAGTCAACCCATGTTTTATTTCTGTTATTTTTTCTTTGTTGAGTGTTGGAAGTTATTGCTAATGTAATAACCTCTCCTTATCATTTTTATTTCGGTTTTGTGCCAAGGGTAGCCTCTAATAGAAAGAAAGCACTGTTTGGGGTATTTGCAATTCTGAAACAGATTCTGTGTTGGTCACGAAAACAATTATAAAAAATTGCCAGAACATTATTTTGAGCTGCAAATTTTTGTGCTTATGCCCCAGTATGTTACATAACTTTCGTTAGTTTTATAATTTTTAGATTTGAGCAACAGAACTATTTCTTTAATTTCGATCTCTGCCTGCTGGTCTGTTTTGACAGATTTATGCCATGTTTTGCATTTGCGTCTTATGCTTCGTCTTTTTTAGTTCTTTTGTGAAAAAAGAGCTTAGGGAAGAAGTACATACAGTATCATATGTTTAAATGAGTGTTTGATATGTTCCATTACTGAAGCCTTGCTGGTTTGATATATTTTTATTTGCACTAATGTTGCTAATCAATTGTGCTGAGTTTTGTGTGAAGCAAGTTTTCAAGTGTAGGGATAGAAGAATGATGCAATAAGATGAAGCATGGAAAAGAGATCAAGCTTGGGGATGTCCCCTGGACCCCCCAATAAATATCCAAGAAGTAAAAGCGTCAAAGCTTGGGGATGCCCAAGGCATCCCCTCTTCAACAACAAAAAGAACCAGGTCATTTTTCAACACACTATATTTTTATTCCTTCATGTGATATGTGTTATCCTTGGAGCATCTTTAGTTTTTTCTATGTGTTTACTTTCAATAAAGTCGGATCCCATCATTCATGTTTACTTTGGAGTGAGACACGCTCTACCGCTTTTCATATTTACTTTGGAGTGAGACACGCTCCGCTGTTTTGCATGTTTATTTTGGAGTGAGACACGCCCCACTGTTATGAATTTTGCGTTGGAGAGAGACACGCTCCACTTTTACATTTATTTGAGTTTCAATAGCTCTCTGGACATTTACTTTTTTTTCATATATGAGAGTTGTTTGGTTTCATTTTGTTGGCGTTGGAAGCATGAAAAAAGTTTTATGTGTATGTCATGCAAATGGAAGCATTTTTACACTGTGGCATAGTTATTTTTGCATATCTTGCTAGATGTTATTCTCATGATGAGCTTGTTAATTATTTTTTCATTATGATTAGTCTCAAATACTGAGAGTGTTTAGTGTTCCATTGAAGGTTTCATGCATTGTTTTTAGCATACAATAGAAAAACATAATATTGTGGTATATATTCTCCTGCGAATGTTTTTATTTGGGTCGACTTGGCACATGCTTTGCAACATGTTATGACTACATTCCAGTCAATTATTTCCTCTATGATCATTGAGTTTGCAACTTGTGTATCACTTTATGTTTTGATTAATATATTTTGTCGTTGTGCATGATTATGGCCATTATGCTCTTTTAGTTGGTCGCACCCGGTCTTTTTCTAGCCTCCATTTGTATGAGTATTTTATTAATGCATCCAACCACCAAAAAGAAAATATGCCAAAGTGTCCACCATATATATATATACCTATATGTGGCATTTCATTGCCATTCCATAGTAGTTTGCTCGTGTGCTACCTTTAAAACATTCAAACAGTTCCTCGTTTTGTGACATTGTTTTTAGCTCATGAGGAAGTAAATTAAAATTGTGGTTGTCGTCTTCCATACTAGTTAAGAAACTCAAAGACTCGCGAGCTTCATCTTGCTTGTCACATAAAAAAGTAAATAAAAAAGAAGAGCTGGTTTGACCACAACTTCCAATAGGGGAAGAAAATAGGAAAATTATAAGAAAAGGGCACTCCACCATGGTTTGTGATTGCTTGGTCGGCACCCGAGGATTCGGTTAGCCATGGTATGTAAGAAAAGGTTGGGAGGAGTGTCACAATTTTATAACTAGTATAAATGAAAAGAGGCTGCGCCCAAATATTTTGGAACCGCTCTCGAACTTGCTTAGTATGGAAGATGAAAATAGCTCTTTTTACTACTCGTTGACATGAACAACCACCTCTCAAAAGTGCATTTTATACTCTTGTTGTTTCAATAAAAAGCTCTAGCACATGAGTGATCTTACTTGCCTCTCAAAGAGAGACCTTCTTTTACTTTTATGTTGAGTCTCCACCTTCGACTTTATGCACCACTTATGAGAGCATAGTTGTCATTCTTAGTTTTATGTGCATGGTCCCAAGATTTTATTGATTGATTCATAACTATGGTATTGCTTGTTCAAATTTTTTGTTTCTAGTCATCCTTATAATCTTTTAAAGGTGTCCAAGCATTTATGTTTTGCTTCCACTTATGAGAAAAGCTGAGTACCACTTTATTATGTATCTATGCTATACTCTTGATAACCACTTTGCTTTCCATGCACGTTATACATTTTCTTTTGTTTTGATTACTATTCATGTTTTAGCATGGTTATTAAGTTTCTTTGTTTGATTATATCTATCATGCTTATGTTAGGATTCTATGGTTCCAGCTATGTTTGCTTTTACACTTAGATTGATCAAAGTAGTGTGACAGCATGTCACCTAAGAAGTATTTGTGTGTTATCACTTACCTACTCGAGGACGAGCAAGAGTTAAGCTTGGGGATGTTGATACGTCCCAAATGTATCTATAATTTTTTGATGCTCCATGCTTGTTTTGTTACAATTCTTATATGTTTTATGTGCACTTTTCCACACTTTTTAGCATTTTCTGGGACTAACCTATTAACGCAATGTCGCAGTGCCAGTTCCTGTTTTCTGCTGTTTTTGTGTTTCAGAAAAGTTGTACATGAAAATTTCTCGGAATTGGACGAAACAAAAGCCCAGAGTCTTATTTTTCCGGGACGAAGATGGAGCCAGAAGGACACGCGCAGGAGAGCTGCCACGTGGCAGTACATAGGGAAGGCGCGACCCCACCCTTGGCCACGCCTGGCCCATGTACTTGCGCCTCGTCGCCTCGTTTGCTCCGCTCTTCCGCCTATTTATTCCTCATATAGGGCAAACCCCAGGGACCCGAACCTCCATCCACGAATAGTTCCAACGCCGCCGTCAACTGAAACCCTAGTTCCGGAGGGTTTTGCAGTCCATCCTGGCACCCTGCCGGAAAGGGAAATCATCGCCAGAGGCCTCTACATCGCCATGTCTTCATCCGTGGTGATGCGTGAGTAGTCCTCCACGGGACCATGGGTCCATAGCAGTAGCTAGATGGATGTCATCTCCTTGTTGTGCTTCATGTATAGATCTTGTGAGCTGCCTAACATGATCAAGATCATCTATTTGTAATTGCTACATGTTGGTTTGATATGGATCCTATTTATAGAGACATTGATTTGGTTGAGATTATATATTATGTTATTATGATCTTGCATGCTCTCCGTTTCTAGTAGATGCTCTGGCCAAGTAGATGTTAGCGATTCCAAGAGGGAGTATTTATGCTCGATAGTGGGTTCATGCCTCTATTTAACCATGGGAAGTGACCTTGTTCTCTACGGTTGTAGATGTGCTGTTGCTACTAGGGAGAAAACAGCGGTGTTCTATTCAAGGGTAGTTTCATCGTTTACTTTACACAGATTGCTTAAAGTGATAGTCCGTTGCTTGCAACTTAATATTGGAGGGTGTCGCGGATGCAATCCCGAAGGTGGATTATTAGTCATAGATGCAGTTGGATTGCGGTCTATGTATATTGTTGTAATGCCCGCATACTTTCATAGCATGTATTCTGCACCAACCATTAGCGTAGAATCTCTGTTTGTCAATTGCCCATCTATAATTTGTTTACCCAACATATTTATTTATTGGGGAGGCGCCTCTAGTGAACTGTGGACCCCGGTCCTTCTTCTATTAATTGCAATCTTCTACGACATTTTCCTGTTATGTTCTCTGCAAACAATTTTTCTTCCACACGGTTCGTTTAATCCTTTGTTTTCAGCAAAACCAGTGAGCTCGACAACCTCGCTGAAAGTTGGGGAAAAAGTACTTGGTTGTTTGTGTGCAGGTCTCCACGTTGCTGCTGACACCGGCAGTGTGCCCTGCCACGAGTTGGTTCGCAACACCTCGGGAGAGAACATTTTTCTCCTACTGGTCGATAAACCTTGGTTTCTTACCGAGGGAAAACTTCCTGCTGTGCTCATCATACCTTCCTCTTGGGGTTCCACTCAACGTTGCGCATAAATTCTCCTTCATCAACTCCGCGCTCAGCACAAAGCACCATATAAGATGGGACTGAAGGAGCTTAAGGAACTCAAGGAACAATTGGATGACTTGGAACTGAAAGAATTCATACAGGAGAGTATGTCACCTTGGGGATCACCAGTAATTTTCGTGGATAAAAGAGATGGAGGCCATAGAATGTGCGGAGATTACAGAAATCTTAACAATGTTACCATCAAGAATAAGTATCCACTTCCCACAATACAAGATTTGTTTGATCAAGTCAGAGGAGTAGGAGTCTTCTCCGAAATAGATCTGAGATCAGGGTATCACCAGATAAAGATCAAGAAGGAAGATGTACCTAAAACTGCCTTTCTTTCAAGGTATGGACATCATGAGTACTTAGTAGTACCTTTTAGGTTGACAAATGCCCCAGCACTATTCATGAATCTCATGAACAAGATATTCATGCCCTATCTTGACAAGTTTGTCATTGTGTTTATCGATGATATATTGATATATTCCAAGGATAAGGCTGAACATGCAGAGCATCTCAGGATAGTGTTGCAAACACTAAGAGAACATCAGCTCTATGCCAAATTCAGCAAGTTTGAATTTTGGGTAGACCAAGTAGAATTTCTTGGACATGTGATTAGCAAATATGGAATTGCCGTAAATCCAAGCAAGGTAGTAGCAGTTTTGGAGTGGGAAGCACCGAAGAATATCAAGGAAATAAGAGGATTCTTAGGAATGACAGGATATTACTGGAGATTCCTTGAAGGATTCTCCAAGATAGCAGGACCAATGACCAAGCTGTTAAGAAAGAACACACCATTTGTGTGGTCATATGAGTGTGAGCAAAGTTTTCATACTTTAAAAGAGAAATTAACAACCAGACCTGTGTTAGTAGTACCAGAAACTGGCAAGGACTACACAGTTTATTGTGACGCATCCAAGCATGGATTGGGATGTGTACTTATGGAAGATCGGAAAGTGACATCTTATGGATCAAGGCAACTAAGGCCACATGAAGTCAACTATCCAACACATGACTAAGAGTTAGCAGTAGTTGTGTTTGCACTGAAGAGTTGAAGACATTTTCTTTATGGAGCCAAATATGAGCTTTATACAGATCACAAGAGTCTCAAATACTTATTTACTCAGAAAGAACTGAACATTAGATAGAAAAGATGGCTCGAATTCATCAAGGATTATGACTTGACCATCAACTATACACCAGGGAAGGCTAATGTTGTAGCCGATGCCTTAAGCCGAAGAGTACCGGAGGAGTGGAGCAAGAGATACCAATGGAGTTGAAGAATGAAATAAGCCAAGCACAGATTCAACTTTGGGAGAAAGAAGCTCATGAAGGACTATCAACACTACAAGTTGCGGAAGAGTTGAACATGAACCTGAAAAATGAGATCGTAATGGGTCAGTTCGAAGATCCATTCATTATGGAAGAAATAAGAAGGATCAATGAAGGAAGACCATTAGAGTTTAACTTAGGCGAGTCTGATCCTTATGGTTTCATAAGAGGATTTGTGTTCCGGACATCGCTAGAATCAAGGAAGTAATTCTGAAGGAAGCCCATGAAACACCATATTCAATCCATCCTGGAAGTACGAAGATGTACATGGATTTAAAGGAGTTGTTTTGGTGGAACAACATGAAGCGGGAGATTTCTCAGTATGTGGTAGAATGTCACACCTGTCAGAGAGTTAAGGCAGAACATCAAAGTCCCGCAGGACCACTACAACCTTTACCAATTCCGGAGTGGAAGTGGGAAGAGATAGGTATGGATTTTATCACCGGACTACGCATGACAAATAAAAAGAAGGACATGATATGGGTAATCGTGGACCGGTTGACTAAAAGTGCACATTTCTTAGCGGTGAATCAAAAGGATACCGGTGAGAAGCTTATAGATCTCTACATTAAAGAGATAGTGAGCAAACACGGAGTTCCAAAGAAGATAGTGTCAGATCGAGGATCTGTGTTCACCTCAGCTTTCTAGAAACAATTACACAAAGCTTTAGGATCCAAGTTGGATTACAGCACTGCTTATCATCCTCAAACAGGAGGACAGACCGAGAGAACAAACCAGATACTTGAGGACATGCTTAGGGCTTGTGCCCTAGATTTCGGAGGATCGTGGGAAGAACACTTACCTTTAGCAGAGTTTTCTTATAACAATAGCTATCAAAGCAGCATCAAGATGGCACCGTTTGAAGCTTTGTACGGAAGGAAGTGTAGATCACCTATATGTTTGTACGAAGCTGGATCAAGCAAAGAGTTTAACCCTGATTATGTGAAGGAGAAACAACAAATCATCGATGTGATTAGGGATAGACTCAAGATAGCTCAAAGTCGACAGAAAAGTTACACGGATCAGAAGAGAAGGACATGGGAACCAAAAGTCGGAGACATGGTGTACTTAAAGGTTAGTCCGATGAAAGGACTTGAGAGATTCGGAGAAAAGGGGAAACTTAGCCCAAGATACATTGGACCTTTCAAGATATTGAGTCAAAACCGAGGGTTAGCTTTTGAACTGGAGTTTCCAGGGAAGTTAGCCCAAGTACACAATGTATTCCATGTGTCACAACTTCGGAGATGTTTAAAGACACCAGATGAGCCAGTATCACATGAAGACCTAGATCTTCAGCCAGATTTGACTTATATCGAGAAACCAGCTAAGATTCTGGAGGACAACTGGAAACAACTCATAAACAGAGCAATCAAATACTGCAAAATACAATGGAAACACCATCCCGAGAGAGAAGCCACCTGGGAGAAAGAGAAAGCCTATCCGGAGTTTTACCAACCACAACTTCGGGAAAAAGTTTTCTTTAAGGGGGAAAGTCTGTAGTATCCTGGTATTCGAGACGATTGCGGGGTAGTTTTTAGAAAGGGATGTGCATTGCATCGTAAAATCTGGGGAAATTTCGTGCTTTATTACAAACTACATCTCGCAAGGGGGGTCAAGTTTCTCTCTCAACACCAGATAGGGTTAGGGTTTCGAGAGTGCGATAAAGTTGGACCTATCCTATATTAACTTAGGTTTTCGAGAAGAGGGGAATGTTTCATATTTCAATTTAAGTTGCATGATTGAATTCCAACAAGTTAGGTTTGAATTTGAAATTCAAACCTCAATTAAGTATATTATAAATTCAAATAAGGAATAATCCATTAAACAATTATATAAATTGGAAAAGTATGATTATACAAGAATACAAAATCATATGAAAAGCTCATTAGAGAAACTTGAGCTTTATTGATAATCACACACAAGATACATTGTCATTTACAATATCCAAATGAATTATAAATATTACAACACATTTCTGAAATTGAATAAAAAAGAAAAATGAAAATTACAAAATATAAGAATATGCTAAACTACACTAAGGGATCATCTTGATCTTCTTGATCAACACATGATTGAGCGATCCTTGATCATCTCTTCAAACCTGCATACACAAACAAAGAAACAAAAGAAGCATTAAGCCAAGTGGCAATGCCCCTTGGCAGGTTAGCAAATAAAATTGAGTTGGGTGGATAATATCAAGATCAGCCGAGCTGATACAAACACAGCCCAAGTTCCAACCACGGAACACACATGCTGCTCACAAGGCTGTGTGCATACACACCAGCACACACAACCAGGGGAGTCACCAAAATGGTGCCAGGCTTGTTGTCGACCAAGGAAGCAAGGAGAGGCACATATATAAACTTTTTCAAGCCAAAACCCTAGCAGCTCATCAACAATAGCTTCACCAGGGTAAGAACGAAAGAACAGGAAGAACACATAGCCAGAAAACCATCCAGAAAGAGTTCCACCAAGGACTGATTGCTGTTGAGCAAGAACTGATGGAGTAGATCAAGCACCAGCTAGCCAGGAGGAGCAGGGCAAGCTTAAGCACACATCTAGAAGCAAAACCACTACATCAACAACTGATCTAGGAGCTGGAGTGAGGTATAGCAAAGAATCATGAGCAAGCATTGTTTTGCCCATAATAATCAAGCATATGCATAAGCCACACAAGCCATAGGGTTGAGTTACCCTGTTTGTATCATCATTTTTCACACAGCCATATGGTGCAAGAAAAATAAGGGAAAAGCTAGTAGGAATTCATCCAAGGGAACATTGGTTAAGTCAACATAATTATCATTAAGCTAACCAAAGTAATCCAACAAAGATTTGATCCATAACTAACCCAACCAGACTCACCTAGCACCCTATAGCTAGCTAAACCATCAGATTATAGACATTTATATGTCTATTTTCATTTCAACATCAATTATACTGGAAGCACATGGATGTCTACCAGTAATATTGCACAGAAACATACAAAAGGGGTAGGAGCAACCATAAATAGCAGCCAAGCACTGCTAGGGTCACAACAACGACCCATCCATACATAAAAGCCAATCAGAGCATCATATCATCACTCCAAGGAGTTCAAGCATCACAGGAGGTGCCAACACATGTTGGTTTCCATCCAGATATTGCACAGATGCACATGAATCATCACTGCATCAAGCTGTTCATGTCTGTTTGTCAGAAACAGGAAGCAAAGCTGCACTAACAAGCACAAGTAATTGATATAACTCACACAGATGCAACCAGGTACATCAAATAAATCAACCAGCCAACAGTATTGCCTTCACAAGTAACTGCAACCACCAGTACTTGGTTAGGAGCTTGATACACAAGCAACAATAGCATATAAGATAAATCAGACAAGTGTATAAGCAAACAGGTAGCCCATGATGATCACATGATCATCCAAAGCCACAGAGGTAAGCAGTAATCACTGCAAGCATCAGTAGATGCTTTACCAAGCAAAAACATGCACCAGCACCAGAGATGAGCCACACAGGCACTGAGATGAGCACCAGCCGGGAACAAACAGCAGGTTAGCAAGCAAACAACAAGCAGCTGCTGATCAATGGATCATCAGAGCTTGCTGGAGCATGCTAAAGAATGCTAGAGTCAAGCCTAGCATCAGTAATTAACCAATCACCAAATAATACACCAAGCCATAACTGAATTAGACAGAAACTGAATATATAAATTATAATTGTATCCAGAAGCACATCAAAGAAGTAATGTGCTACTGAATCCAATTACACAAACAACACTAGCATTTGCACAATTACTCACAGTAATCAAGCCAGAGGCGGGAATTATGAATATACATGACCATCCAGTAGCAGCAACAGCAGCTGAAGCAACATGTCAAGCCATGAGCATCACAGCATGCTCATGAGCAATTGCATTAGAGCCACATCAGTAACAACAGCATAAGCACAAGCATAGGAGTAGCTGCAGACAAGAGATACATGCATAAGCAGGCCAGTAGCATCTAGGGATTTCACAGAACCATGCACATCAAGTAGGGAGGAGCAGCATAGGCTAGAACAACAGCAGAGCAGCAACATATGCATGGCCACAACAGCAGCACATAGCAGCAACACACAGCAGCACATAGCAGCAGCACACAGCAGCAACAACAACACAACACCATGGATGCCAAAGCATCCAGGGGTGGGTGAGGAGGAAGATCAGACAAGAGAGAGAGGGAGGAGGAGGAGCACATGCCGGGAAGCAGGCGGTCGACACGGCCATGGCGGCCACGACGGCACACGCCGAGCACACGGCGGCGCTAGGCCTGGCCAAGCCACGCTACGGCGGCCACACGGCACCGCAGCGCACCACCATGACGCTCCGACACCACCATGGTGCCCAGGATCGTCGGCACGGCGAGATCGCCAGCGAAGACCGAAGCAAAGAGTGTCGAGGATGAGCGAACAGGGACGCGGGCGTCAGATCGATGCGCTGTCACGGGCTGCATCGATTGCGCTCCACGGAGAGGGTCAACACCGCCGGAGTTAGCCGGAATCGGCCGGCAACGGCGAGGGCGACACGAGCGTCGCGGGAGCGAAATTAGGGTTAGGGTTTCAGTCGCGCGAGAGAGGGGGAGAGAAGTGAGGCTGGTCGAGCCGGACTAGGTGGGCCGGTTTAACCTAACCCACTAGGTTTCACCGACAGGTGGGCCCAGGGGAAATTTGGTCATTTCCAAATTCTACTTAAACAGGTTTGACCAAATTTTCAAAATTGAATATAACTCTAAAAAAATAGAGAAAAATGTGCAAACCACTTAAAATTTTATTCTCTATCCAAATAAAATATATGAGATAGAATTTTTGAGACAATAAAATTTGAACCATTATTTTATTCAAAGAAAAATGGATTAATAAAGAATCATTAAAAATAAGACCATATTTTTAATGATTAAATAAGTCCATAAATTAAAAAGGACTTCAAACTAACTTAGCAATATTCCAAGTTAATATTTTCACTCAAGGGCGACGCGAGCATCGCGGGGGCGAAATTAGGGTTAGGGTTTCAGTCGCGCGAGAGAGGAGGAGAGAAGTGAGGCTGGTCGAGCCGGACCAGGTGGGTCGGTTCGACCTAACCCACTGGGTTTCACCGACAGGTGGGCCTAGAGGCAATTTGCTCATTTCCAAATTCTACTTAAACTGAAACTTTGAACAAATTTTAAAAATTGAATATAACTCTAAAAAATAGAGAAAAATATGCAAACCACTTAAAATTTTATTCTCTATCCAAATAAAATATTAGATAGAATTTGTGAGATAATAAAATTTGAACCATTATTTAATTCAAAGAAAAATGGATTAATAAAGAACCATTAAAAATAAGACCATATTTTTAATGATTAATTAAAAACATAAATTAAAAAGGACTTCAAAATAACTTGGCAATATTCCAAGTTAATATTTTAACTCCTAAGGAGTAATCATAAATTGTTCTTATTCGACACCTCCGACATGAAATAACAAAACACCGGGAAGGGGGGAACCAAACCCTAAAAACTGAAAGCATGCATATTTGTATCTTTAAACATTGCCCTTATCGAACAATGATGCTATCTTTCAGAAACAGAGGACCAGGGTCAGTCCAAACAATCCAACTGCACAACATTGTAGTCGCCAGGCAAGTTCATCGCTTGCTCATGTTACTTTGAGTATTTTGCCAAATTACTTGCAAAGTACTATGATTATCACTCTTGCATGAAAAGCAAAGGTATTAATTTCATAACTATGAATATGACTATGTGGTGGGGAGTGGAACCATGGTATGAGTATGGTGGAGGTTCCATTGCAAGGGTTTGTATCCATCTAGGATTAACAACCAATGTCGTCCAGTGATTCTTGTGCCGTAAAACTCGTGTTAACCATAAGATCTGGAGTGGGACGGAGTAGTCAATTTTATTTCTTCCTATTGTACATCAATAGATGCACTTACCATAGCAGTTGCGTCTTGCGAGAACAACCGGTGGGTGGGGATCCCATTCTATTTCCCCACGGTAATGCGGTCTATGATGGGTTGCAACGGCCGGTGAAGGTATCATGGTTGCGACCTGATAGTTGTCGAGGTCGGAAGGTATCCACGTGATACAGACCGGTGAGGACCCAAGGTCAGAATTGCAACAAAGGGTGGGTGTGCGAGGTCCCGAAGGAGTGTAATTTGACTAGGACCTTGTACCGGGCCTCACACCACGGAAGTGTGGACGGGAAAGCTGCCCGGTTGGCACCAAGGTTAAGATCTCTTATGGGTAAAGAAACACACCTCTGCAGAGTGTAATGAATCGTGACATGTCACTCCTTGTTCTGGGATTTGAAACTGCGAACGCTGCCGGAAAGGAACTCGATGAAGTTCTAGTAAACCGGTAAAGACTGACGGACATAGTTCTTCTGAATAAAAGCAACCTTTTGAAGAAATGATTATGAAAACTTGCATTGGTATTATACTTTCTGGTCTAATGCCGTAGCTAGTGCATTAAACACCTCTTTCCTATAATGAACTTGTTGAGTACGCTCGTACTCATACCTCTTATAATCCCCTGCTTGGATTGTCTGATTCACCTTGAGGAGGCCACCGAAGGACCAGAAGGAGCAGATGGGATCTGCTACGAAGAACCAGACCTCTCTGATGTACATATATGGATTGTAACAATATGTGAATGAGTTTGAGACCAACTATGTTTCTGTTGTACTACTCTGAGGGATGTAATATTTGCGGATTGGTACTTCGCGAATGTTGTATCAACGACTAGCATACTACAACATGCAGTGGTATGCAGGGTCACCACAGACACCCTCTCTCGTGCAGTCCCTCTGGCCTTGCACGCCCGTGCGCATTCCACCCTGGTGGTGACCACGCGCATAGACATGGGCGCGGCAACGTCGACCTCCCCCACCTCTCCCGTGTGTTCTGATGACCGTGGTGCATACCCCAGGTGAACGAGTGGGACTAGCCATACTTGATAAGCATGCTCAGTGCCGCTCCCTTCCCCCCAGCCCGACACCGACACCACCAGGTCACGGGCTTTCCGTCGAACACCTGGCAGCTGGACTCGACGCCTCCTTCTCCTGGCCGTTGAGCCGCACCCCGACGCCAGCTTCCCTCAAAAAACGATCCCCGCAGCTCAGAGACAAGGCTCCACCGTCCCTCTCGCCCAGTAGGATGATGCTATCCTCCCTCTCGTCCGTGCAAGTGCCCAGTCCACCGTGAGCCGGCGTCGCCGCGTATAAAGCTCGGCACCCCTATATGCGCCCTCTCTTCACCACCAGAACCCCCTCCCACTCCAACCCCTCACGGGAGGAGAGAGCCCTCGCTGTCGGACTTCCCCGCCGCCGGTGTTGGTTTCCTTCGTCTCTTTCCCGCTCAAACTCTCCTATCTAGCTCTCTGGATGCTCCCCTCCCTCCACTCTCTAACATGCCCTCTTGTTCTTCTTAGGTTCCTTCGACGCCGGCGGTGATGCGAACAGCGAGGAGGCGAGTCGCCGTTGACCATCGCTACAACTAGTGCTGTTTTCACCGCCAGGACCACCAAACGGAAGCCCCATATTCTCCGCATCCAACGCACCAGGCCTCGTCAGTTTCTGTGATTTGTGGTGAGCACACGAGGCATTCCCTTCTGCTAGGGTTTCCCCGTCGCCATCCTTTCGTGATGCGAGGTAGACGAGGGGGTGGCCACCGTTGGATCTCAATCCAACTGGTGCATGCCTCCCGGCCCCTGGCCCGCGTGCCAGCATGGCCCGCCATGTCAGAGTCATTCAAAATGGCGGCTTCCGCGCGTCTTCCCCGCTGCTGGGCTAGCCAGAAAGCCGGAACTGGGCCGCTCCCCCTCTTCCGGCCCATTTCGATTTATAGTGTGAATCTGAAATTATCTCCAGTAAATAGATCTACAGCTTTGCTAATTCTATAAATTCGTGGACTATCGAAATTTGATGATTAAAATTGATGTGATCTCGTGAACAAAATCTTAACCACAAATAATTGCATGCATGTGCTGTTTACTTATAGATCTGGGTAGATAAATCATGTTCCAGATTGATGCAGTATAGGTAGTTTAATTGGTGTGAGATTTGTGTTAATCCTTTTTGCATGAGGTTAATTTTTTTAAGTAGAATTAGACACGTTTCTTCTGGAACTAGTCTCACATGCAGAAGCTTCCTGGATCTAGTTTGATTTACAAATCAAATTATGTCCAGAGAGGCATTTCATGAATTGTATTTTGAAAACTACAAATGTTTTTGGAGCAAATCCAAGTGTTACTGGTAGATATGACTATAGGGTACTTTTGTGCCAAAGGAAATATTTTTGAGAGTGGTAGTTTAATTCTAGGGATTTTATTACTGAAACAAGACACTTTTTCAGTGTCTGATTTTTATAAATTTATTTACAAATCAAAAAAATGCCAAACTAGTGGGGTTAGATGACATTTAGTATTAGATATCCATGGGTATGCTTGTCTCTGGTTAATTATGCTTTGATATTGGTGTGCCTATTTTTTGATTTGCTCTGGTTCCTGCCTTGTTTAAATTGTCTAGATTGTTTAAAAATTGATTTGCATGTGATTCTTGTGCAAGTGTGTTCTACATGTTGTTAGCTTTCAGTAGGTATGCTACATGCATTTTTTTGACTCACAGAAAAATTTAGACCATTTAAATGGTTCCTAAGTCATTTCTGGAATTGTAAAAATTACATCTTTTGTTTTAAAAACCACAAATTATTGAAACCACTTTCAGTAGCTTGTGTTTGTGAATCTTTACATACTGTGATATTTCCAAAATTTTGTGTGAACTATTCTGGAGTGGTTTGTTGATTTGGTATGGCGTGTTTGTTTTCTTTTTGCGACGATAGATTCGAACGCCACCGAAAATGAAGGAGGAGGTGACTTTGGGGGAATTGAAGTGGAAGACCAGGGACACTTTGCTGATCAGGGCAAGCCACCTCTTGATGCATCTCTGGTCCTATATATTCTTGCTTTTGCATTATTACAGGTTTTATAAAGTGCATATCTTGTATTTATTATGTCGGTGGTTAGTGCCACCCGGAGTTTTATTAATCCACCCTTACGGTGCAGCCCTCGTTGGTACCTAGTGACCACACCTCTATTAGTGATATGGTGCTTATCACCTTGTCATCCTTGTCGCCATTTTTCTAAGAAGAATACGACTATAGGTTGGGGGCCCTGGAAAAATGGTTATGAAAATGTTTTCCCTGAAAAGAAGTTTTTCGAAAACCTTGGAATGGGGTAGCCCTGCCCAAGTGTGGGTTTATGAAAGGAAGTATGTTTATGGAAATAAGTTTTGCTGGAGGCAAGCGGAGAAAAGAATTTTTTTTCGAAAACTTTAGCGCCTAAGTACTCACCCGGACTGAAAGACAGTACAACCACATTACCCCAAAGTGGGCACGGGGCGTAGCGTAGTAGTTTGTCTCGCCTTAGTTTGGGTCCTGCAAGTGTAGTGGCATTCCGACCATGGACGCTTCGACCGGGGTTCTTCCCATGAGAAGGGACGCAACCCATTTGACTGTTTAGGTACACGGGGTACAACTTATGAGCTCCCATTGAAAGATGCCTAAGTAGTTGGATGGCATTCCGGAGGGTCGGGTGTGCTGGGGACTTTGCTACTCCTGGACAGCCCCCGTACTCTGGTGTTGGGAGGTACAACTCATTCGGCATGTCTTAGGCTAAGGCGAGCAGGCGAAAAACTACGATCGCGTACTTGTCGTGGCATATGTTGTTATGCAGGGATGATGCCCACACGATGAGTATTTGGATCTTGTGGGAAAGTATACAACCTCTGAAGAGTGAAAACTATTCGAATAGCCGTGTCCGCGGTTATGGACGGTCGGGAAGGCTGTTGCTTAGCCTGAAGAGTTTTGTTTTATAAAAGTGTTTTCTTCAAAGATGTTTCGGGAAAAGGAAGCCAGTGGGACTGGTGGAAATGTACCTGGGAGGTACGATGGAAAAGCTGGAATGGTTGGAATGGCCATATGAGATGGCCGGAAACGAGAATGGGTCATCCTTACCTATTAGTCTGCAAACAAAATGGTTTACAAAAAGTTTTTTCGACAAAGATATAGAGATGTCATACTCTCGAGAGGAACTACCTCTCGCTCCTTGTCGCCCTAGTATAGTGCATGTCCCTTGCTACTGCCATACTGCATATCCTTTATTTCTCTCTAAGGTGGTTTGCGAGTACATTCAAACCTAGAAAGATATTGCCGGAGGCAATGGAGAAGAAAAATTGTTTTTGAAAAAACCTTGGTGACCATAGTACGAAACCGGACCTAGCCAAGACAACCACATTACCTTAAGTGGGACGGGGCGTAGAAGGCGTAGTAGTTTGTCTCGCCTAGTTTGGATCATGCAAGTGTAAGGGGTAGTCCGATCATGGACACCCATCGACAAGGGCCTTCCCGACGAACTCGGGACGCCTTTCCATTGCGTATCGGGGAGCGTGTGGGTACAACCGAGAGTCTGCATTGAATAATGCCTCAGCTTGGTCGCGGCATTCCGTGAGGATCGAGATGGTCGGGGAAATTGCTACTCCTAGGTAAACGACCCCTCGTACCTCGGTGTTGGAGTGTACAACTCTAGGCGGCATGTCTTAGGTTAAGGCGAGCAGTAAAAAACTACGATCGGGAATTTGTCGTGGCATATGTTATTATGCAGCAGGGATGATGCCCACACGATGAGTATTCGGATCTTATGGGGAAAGTGTACAACTCTTAGAGTGTAAATCAATTAATAGCCATGTCCGCGGTTATGGACATGGGAATGGAGGTACGTGGCATTAGAGGAAAGTTTTGGTTTATAAAAGTGGTTTCTCAAATATTGTTTGGGAAAGTGATGCTAGTGGGATCGGTGTGGAAATTGTACCGGGAAGGTACGAGAAAGATGGAATGGCTAAGTGCTGGCCATATGAGATGGCCGGAAAGGAAATTGGGTCAGCCCTTACCTATTAGTCCGCAAACAAAATGGTTTAAAAAGAGGTTTTTTCAACAAAGATTTAGAGATGCCATAATTTCGAGAGGAACTACCTTTTTGCCCTTGTCGCCTAGTTTATGCCCGATCCTTGCCATCGCCATATCGCATATCCTTTATTTCTCTCTAAGGTGGTTTGCGAGTACATTCAAATGTACTCATTGGCATCATTGTTCCGGCTATTTGAGTACGACGCTCAAAGGATAAGATCAATCAGGGACGCTCTCCCGGCTTCTGGGCTGCCGAGGGGTAAATGCCTAACTTGGGTTCCACCATTGTTGAAGTCAAGTTATTCCGTCAGTTGTTTAGAACTCACGGCCCTGATGGCCTATGATGTAAGACTCGGTATCTTTAATTCGGGTATTGTAATGGATGATGTAATTCGGTATCGGGGCCGTGCTTATGTATTCACGATGGAATGATCTTGGGATCAGCAGAAATTGTATGTGATAACAGGAGTTTCGGACCGGCAAGTCCGGCCCTAATATAGCTGGTATCAGAGCATCCCACTAGAGATAGACCTTGTATTAGCATAAGTGTTAGTTAGGAGGTAATTACTACTTACAAAAGCGATTACTAAACCATTTTTCTCCTGCATGCTAAGTTACTTCTATCTTCTTACCCTTTCAAAACTTCAATTCTCACCTCTCCGATTTCTAGTGATTTTCTATGTTCTTATTCTACTATCTCATCCTCTCCCAAACCGAAGATATTTTTTAAGATGTCTCCATGTACACACAGACTCGAGGTATTGAAGAACTTTAATAAGTCATTGATTTTATGAATACCCTAACATTAGGTGTCCCTTGGAACTAGTCCATGCGATTCACGTAGTTATGGTAGTTGCCTCCGTTGTTTTGATTGGTTGCATTGCTGTGTGATACATTTTTTTGCCTTTGGCACCTTTGCTATGATATGCTGCTTTTACTCTACTTTGCATTGTTTGCTTCCGTTTTAAAACTTTCGTTTTTACCAACCCTCCATTTTAAATGGCTGCCCGTGTCTTTGTTTCCCCATTAAAAATCTGAACCGACCCTTCTTCAGGGATGGAAGCTGACACCCGTAGGAGGAAGCACCTCGCCGGTCGTACCAAAACCCCCTCCACCTCCGTACCCAACAATGGCTCAACTTCTTCGCCTTATGATGGAAGACCGTCGCAGCTCGTGAGGAGCCAAGCTAACCTTGCTACCCTTCAAAGAACTTCACCCTACAACTTTGCTACCGGAAATGCCAACAACAATAATGAGAACGGAATGGGAGACCCCGCTCTAAGTCATTAGATTTCAGAGTGACCAACCTCCGTTCAAGCACACCGAACCCTTGACGCCGATGATTGGCT
>NC_061514.1:212716679-212762632 GCF_022539505.1 Lolium rigidum
GAACACAAGAATAGGAAGAACACATAGGACTGATTGCTGTTGAGCAAGAACTGATGGAGTAGATCAAGCACCAGCTAGCCAGGAGGAGCAGGGCAAGCTTAAGCACACATCTAGAAGCAAAACCACTACATCAACAACTAATCTAGGAGCTGGAGTGAGGTATACCAAAGAATCATGAGCAAGCATTGTTTTGCCCATAATAATCAAGCATATGCATAAGCCACACAACCCATAGGGTTGAGTTACCCTGTTTGTATCATCAGTTGGCACACAGCCATATGGTGCAAGCAAAATAAGGGAAAAGCTATTAGGAATTCATCCAAGGGAACATTGGTTAAGTCAACATAACTATCATTGAGCTAACCAAAGTAATCCAGCAAAGATTTGATCCCTAACTAACCCAACCGGACTCACCTAGCAACCTATAGCTAGCTAAACCATCTGATTATAGACATTTATATGTGTATTTTCATTTCAACATCAATTATACTGGAAGCACATGGATGTCTACCAGTAATATTGCACAGAAACATACAGAAGGGGTAGGAGCAACCATAACTAGCAAGCCAATCACTGCTAGGGTCACAACAACTACCCAACCATACATAAAAGCCAATTGAAGCATCATATCATCACTCCAAGGAGTTCAAGCATCGCAGGAGGTGCCAACACATGTTAGTTTGCATCCAGATATTGCACAAATGCACATGAATCATCACTGCATCAAGTTGTTCATGCCTCTTTGTCAGAAACAGGAAGCAAAGCTTCACTGACAAGCACAAGTAATTGTTATAACTCACACAGATGCAACCAGGTGCATCAAATAAATCAACCAGCCAACAGTATTACCTTCACAAGTAACAGCAACCACCAGTACTTGGTTAGGAGCTTCATACACAAGCAACAGCAGCATATAAGATAAATCAGACAAGTGTATAAGCAAACAGGTAGCCCATGATGATCATAGGATCATCCAAAGCCACAGAGGTAAGCAGTAATCACTGCAAGCATCAGTAGATGCTTTACCAAGCAAAAACATGCACCAGCACCAGAGATGAGCCACACAGGCACTGAGATGAGCACCAGCCAGGCATAGACAACAGGTTAGCAAGCAAACAACAAGCAGCTGATGATCAATGGATCATCAGAGCTTGCTGGAGCATGCTAAAGCATGCTAGAGTCAAGCCTAGCATCAGTAATTAACCAGTCACTGAATAATACACCAAGCCATAACTAAATTTAACAAAAAATGAATATATAAATTATAATTGTATCCAGAAGCACATCAAAGAAGTAATGTGTTACTGAATCCAATTACACAAACAACACTGGCATTTGCACAATTACTCACAGTAATCAAGCTAGAGGCAGGAATTATGAATATACATGACCATCCAGTAGCAGCAACAGCAGCTGAAGCAACATGGCAAGCCATGAACATCACAGTATGCTCATGAGTAATTGCATTAGAGCCACAGCAGTAACAACAGCATAAGCACAAGCATAGGACTAGCTGCAGATTAGAGATACATGCATAAGTAGGCCAGTAGCATCTAGGGATTTCAAAGAACCATGCACAGCAAGTAGGGAGGAGCAGCATAGGTTAGAACAACAGCAGAGCAGCAGCATACGCATGGCCACAGCAGCAGTACATAGCAGCAGCACACAGCAGCAGCACACATCAACATCACATAGCAGCAGCACACAGCAGCAACAGCAGCACAACACCATGGATGCCAAAGCATCCAGGGGTGGGTGAGGAGGAAGAGCAGACAAGAGAGAGAGGGAAGAGGAGGAGCACATACCGGGGAAGCAGGCGGTCGACACGGCCATGGCGGCCACGGCGGCACATGCCGAGCACACGGCGGCGCTAGGCCTGGCCAAGCCACGCTACGGCGGCCACATGGCACCCCAACGCACCACCATGATGCTCCGAGACCACCATGGCGCCCAGGATCGCCGGCATGGCTAGATCGCCGCCGAAGACCGAAACAGAGAGGGTCGAGGAGGAGCGAACAGGGACGCGAGCGTCAGATCAACACGGATAGATTGACGCGCTATCACGGGCTGCGTCGATTGCGCCCCACGGCGAGGGTCAACACCGTCGAAGTCAGCTGGAATCGGCCGGTGATGGCGAGGGCGACGCGAGCGTCGCGGGAGCGAAATTAGGGTTAGGGTTTCAGTCGCGCGAGAGAGGAGGAGAGAAGTGAGGCTGGTCGAGCCGGACCAGGTGGTTCGGTTCGACCTAACCCACTGGGTTTCACCGACAGGTGGGCCCAGGGGCAATTTGGTCATTTCCAAATTCTACTTAAACTAAAACTTTGACCAAATTTAAAAAATTGAATATAACTCTAAAAAAATAGAGAGAAATATGCAAACCACTTTAAATTTTATTCTCTATCCAAATAAAATATGAGATAGAATTTTTGAGACAATAAAATTTGAACCATTATTTAATTCAAAGAAAAATGGATTAATAAAGAATCATTAAAAATAATGCCATATTTTTAATGATTAAATAAGTCCATAAATTAAAAAGGACTTCAAAATAACTTGGCAATATTCCAAGTTAATATTTTCACTCCAGGGCAACGCGAGCGTCGCGGGAGCGAAATTAGGGTTAGGGTTTCAGTCACGCTTGAGAGGAGGAGAGAAGTGAGGCTGGTCGAGTTGGTTCGACCTAACCCACTGGGTTTCACTGACAGGTAGGCCCAGGGGCAATTTGGACATTTCCAAATTCTACTTAAACTGAAACTTTGACCAAATGTTTAAAAATTGAATATAACTCTAAAAAAATAGAGAAAAATATGCAAACCACTTAAAATTTTATTCTCTATCCAAATAAAATATGAGATAGAATTTTTGAGACAATTAAATTTGAACCATTATTTAATTCAAAGAAAAATGGATTAATAAATAATCATTAAAAAATAAGACCATATTTTTAATGATTAAATAAGTCCATAAATTAAAAAGGACTTCAAAATAACTTGGCAATATTCCAAGTTAATATTTTCACTCCAAGGCGACGCGAGCATCGCGGGAGCGAAATTAGGGTTAGGGTTTGAGTCGTGCGAGAGAGGAGGAGAGAAGTGAGGCTGGTCGAGCCGGACCAGGAGGGTCGGTTCGACCTAACCCACTGGGTTTCACCGATAGGTGGGCCCAGGGGCAATTTGGTCATTTCCAAATTCTACTTAAACTGAAACTTTGACCAAATTTTAAAAATTGAATATAACTCTAAAAAAATTGAGAAAAATATGCAAACCACTTAAAATTTTATTCTCTATCCAAATAAAATATGAGATAGAATTTTTGAGACAATAAAATTTCAACTATTATCTATACTTAATAATAAAGCAAAAAGGGTTTTCGTCGTCCGTCATTAAAATTGCCCCTCGAATAGACGGAAATTACAGCCTTGCCACCGCTTAGTGAAGAAAGAAAGGATTCGCTCCCGGGTAGACACGAACAGGCAATCTAATCTTCTGTCGATCCGTTAAAAAAAAATTAAGGACAAATTAATATCTTCTGTCGATTGAGAAATCCCCTCCTAGCCTCCCGCGCGGCGTGCCTCACTCCCAGGCTCCCAGCCTCCCGATCGTTCTGCTCACGCCGGCCTCCCGATCTGGTCGCCGCTGGGCTTCTGATCTCCTCAATGACGGCTTGTACAGGGAGCTCCCCGACGGGTCCCGGCCTCCATGTCTGGTCGACGCGGGCCTGTACAGAGAGCTCCCCGATGGGTGCCCAAGGCGGCAGCGTGAGGTTCACTTAGAGGAGGCGGAGTAGGGCGCCCTCAAAGGGCCCCTTCGACGCCATGATACCACTTTGTGAGTGCAAGGCGTCCGTGGCCTTGCGGACGGGGGACAAACAGACTCCCGACTCCCGAGCTTCATCGATGGAATTCGTGCCCTTCTGTGGGCGAGTTCCTGCGGCAGGGGGCCACGTTGTGACGCCTCTCCTATAATGGTGCTGCAACGTCGTTCGGCGCCGGTACGTTGCACCTGGTGAGCAGAGCGGCAGCGGCCTTGCGGATACACCACCAGCAGCAGCGTCGCAAGCTCTTCGATTGGAGGCATTTAGGACGCCAGTCCACGCGCGCGGGCATGGAGACCACAGACCAGCAGCCACAAGCAGCGGATTAATTTCAGTAGCGCCACGCGATGATTTTCTGGTGGATGGGAGAATTCGAGGCGGATATGATCCGTGGGTGACAACTGAGAAGTGAGCGTATAGAAACAGTCCGGAGACATAACACGGAGATAGATAAGGCAAGGAGAGATAACTGGATGTGTATACAGGCGCGGTGGTGCTTCAGATCTTTGCTCTTGTAAATGAGAATTTGTAGCAACTCACACTAAATTTCTTGAACCATTAGAAATAGCGAGGACAAAGAGAAACGGCAAGGAACTGCCATTGGACTTCCTGAAGTTTATCACAAACCAGTTCTCAAAGAAAGTTATTCTTGGTAAAGGTATGAGCTTGGTATATTGTGTGCCTTTTTCAGAAGTTTCTGAAACAAATACGGAGTACCAGTACTTGCTGAAAACATGTTGCAGAGAGTATTTGTGAGGTTGAACATGGAAATATGGCAGATGGCCAAACGTCCAGTGAAGAAACTCGTGGAGAACTCGTGAATTGCACATGACAAACATCCACCAACGAGGTTCAGAATCTTATGGTTCTCCACCATTAAAGTGTTGTAAAGCTAGCTGGCTACTGCCATGAAGGTAAAAAGAAAGTGGTGCTGAACAATGGAAAATATATTGTTGCAGACATTTTTGAAAGTTAGTCTGTTATGAGTATTTACTTACGGCAGCTTTAAAAATAATCTTTCTGATGTCTAATATTAGCAAATATATTTTACTGTTATATTCAAGTTTCTTAAAATTTTGACTATCAATTGGAGTTTGGACACCGATGTGCATACTCCGTTAACTTTTTTCGAGAACCCGCACGCCATTATATTAAACTTAAGGAGAAAGCCAAAGAATGGCTACAACATATCACACATGCATTGCGGCTTACAACGCACTCCTCCAACACGACTACAAGCTCGCCTTTCCCACGCTCGGGCCAATAAAGGCGAGGAGACAGAGCACTAAGCCTCAAGACCGCATCGCGGCCAAAGCAAAACACCACGAAAGCACGAGCAAAACAACGAGACTGCTCGGACCAACATACCACAACTCAAGCGCATAGGGGAGTTGGCGACGGCGAGTGGATGGCAGGGTCTGGCCAAAGTTAGAGAAAATTCGTCTAGAGGGTGTTCAGGATGGCGTACGTTGTGCTCCGAAGCTCTACACCTTGAGTAGAGGCCAACACAAACAAATCATCACTATCCAGTCTGGCCGGAGACTGGAGAGACCACCGTCTCCGCAAGCCACAATGGGATACCCCTCATAGCCTAGGCATCGCCTCCAAGAAGGGGACGACGTGTCGCGCCACCTCTATCGAGTCCGGTAAACCAGACTTAAGGTGTCTCCTGGTTGAGGGGAAGAAACTACCAGGCCATTGACCACACCTCCAAGGAGGAAGTGGCACCCGCAAGCCTCACCGCAGTAAGCTTCGGAAGACTCCGAGCATAGATTTTCACCCTGGCCCATATTGTTTCTCCGACAAGACACATAAGAGCAGGATACGTGTTGTTAACTTGGACCACCACCGCGGTAGACAGAGAAACACCGGTGAAGGAGATTGCTGACCACCCCGCAGCGGCCAAAACTCGCCCGAACCGAGACCGAGATGGTCAGATTGGGGCGAAGAAGGCACACTTCCACCACCGGCACCTGAGGATGGCCACCACAGCGACCGCACAGCTGACGCTGAGCAGCTTGCAGGGCACAATGGCACGCATCCATGATCCATCGTAGGCAGAAAGACGCGAGGAAGCCTCGGGTCGGCTGCCGCCAAACCGTGAGACGCCCGCGCTTCGCCTCCGCAGCTCCCAGTCCTCACAGCACTGCCGCCTTGCCAGCTCGACGGCCGCCGCCGCCGTGCCGCTCCATGGCCTCCGCCATCGTGCACAAGCCGCCCATCGACGCCTCTCCGCTCGCAGACTCGCCATAGGAGTGTGCCCCAACGCCCTCCGCCTTTGACAGCCGGGCGCCACCACCACCGCTGGCATCGGCGTTGTATTACGAAAAGTGGAAGTTGTCATTTTCGTATTAATTACTGAGAATAATCATTATGGAAGTCATGATCTATGGCCAGATCTCAGATATCTTCCGCACATTGGAGTAACCTCAACTTAATTTCCTTGACACGTATATTGTTGTCTTGTTGTTTACATGCTTGGACAGTAGACCTCCATTGGCTTACTTTTCCCGCGTGTGGATATCAGATTGTTGGCATCTACCGAAGTGTGTTCTTTCAGTTAGCTTGTTGATTTGTGCTGAAGTGGTTTCCGTCGTCCGTTTTTTCTTACCCCTATATTTCAATCAAATTTACATCCACTGCCACCGCTTAAGTCATACCGGTTCGACTCTTCTTGTTCCTGTTGAATAATTAGGCACAATTTCCATGATTAATTCCAGAATATTAAGCATGACGACAGTAACTACTAACATGTGAAACTCGAACATACTAGATGTAGTGATCAACATGAACAGTAGCATAGCAAACAATACAACATCCATCGCTAAACAGATCGAGATATGTCGCACGTACCGATCTGGTGGAGGTGGCGGTGGAGGTGTAGCAGACGATGTCGCAGCAGTAACGTTGTTGATGACAACGTTGTTGACGACGGGGACGACGAGTCGAAGTAGATGGCGTTGTAGACGACGGTAGGCAGCACCGCCCGACTTGGACGGAAGACGACCCGTGATGAAGAGCTTGAGCAGTCGCGCAGAGCTCTTCCCAAAACCCAACTCGCCCTCTCCCGTACGAGATCGCAAGGACGAGCGGTTCCGGAGACCTGCTCTCCCGTTCGCCGATGCACGTCGGCGCGCGAGATGGAGTAGGCTACGATGGCGGCGCAAGCGCAGAGAGGTGGAAACCCTAACTCGTGTATTAGATATATTTCTGCGGTAGCCGGGCAGGAGATTATATAGGCTCGGGAAACCCTAGGCAACGTGGGCCACGCCCACGTCGCACGAACGTTTCGAGTCGGTTACAGATAGCCCACGATCCGGGAGCGACCCGAACCGACTAACTGCGACGCGTCCGTCTAGAACTCGTTCGTTTTCCCGAGCCGCAAAAGTAAGGAAAGTCTCGGCTCGAGGCTCAATCCACTCACCACGAGCGCGGCGCGCGTCGTGACGTGTCGAGTCGAGACGAGACGAGCGAGCGAGGAGGAGGAGGAGCGCGCGTGTAGCACTCCTATTCTCACTCACTTACTAGTGGTGGAACAACCCACCTTATAAGGTGGTCTAACTTCCTCCCAACTTTCCATGTGGGACTAAACTTCCCACCTCTTGCCACTCCCTAGTGAGCTGCCACCAACTTGGGCTCAAACTCACAAGGCTGCCACTATGTGGGCTTTGAGATTTATAGGAAAAACTGAAATCTAATTTGGGCCACTAAAAATGGGCCCAATATTTCAACAATCCCCCACCAGATCTCAAATCCCCATTTAGAGATTTACCAATACTCGCCGCTTGTTTATATACCAAGTGTTTCAAGTGAGACCGTTAAGTTGAACTTCCGCCTAGAACCTTAAGCTACATCCATTCACACTTGAACAATGGACTAAGCCTTGAATTGCAAGTTTTGCGTGAACAGGGTTTCACTCAAAGTCATGACCAGTACATGGCTGCCGCAGCCTACCCCGCGGGTGAAGCATATGCGTCATACTTCGTGGTCTCTTCATGAGTTTACTAGAGATCACCCAAATCTCATAGATTGCGACGTTTAACAATCGGACTCATATAGGTGTGTTATTTCAAGAATGCTCTGTAGGACAAGCATCTTTGCTAAAATAGCCAACATAGACACATTAAGGCTTGTTGCCAACCTCGCCTTACAAAGAATCGAGAGTTGTGCATCTTCACATAGAGAGGGTTACATAATACTCTCCTCAATTAAACCACTAGTTTGTTCTTCCCGTGTCCTAATTCACGGGATCTCCGATCACAAAGGTTGGGTTACCACTATGGCGTAACATCAACGGGTCTCAAACCCATCTCCTCGATGCACTTTCTATCACATTACGTGATAGTCCCTTTGTAAAGGGATCTCGCTAGTGTTTTTGTCTCTGTTTGAATATATGTAACAGCTTATTACTCCGGAGTTTCGCAATTTCCCGACAGTACTTCAAACGTCTCTTGACGTGTCTTTATGACTTCGCGTTATCCTTAGAATTGTTCACTTTGACAATTGCAGCTTGATTGTCACAATTCAAAAGGATTGCCGGAACAGGTGTTTCAACCACAGGCAAGTCCATCAAGAGCTCACGCAACCATTCTGATTCAATAGTGGTTGTGTCTAAAGCAAGAAGTTCCGCTTCCATAGTTGACCTCGTCAATATGGTTTGCTTACAAGATCTCCATGACACCGCGCCACCTCCAAAGGTAAATACATACCCACTTGTGGCGTACGTGATCAGCCTACATCCGAGATCCAATTCGAATCACTATATCCTTCAAGCACACTGGGTGCCCCGAATAATGAATCCCATAACTCATTGTACCACATAGGTAGCGCATGACCCTATCAAGTGCATGCCAATGATCGCACTCCGGGTTTGACATGAACCTACTCAACTTGCTAACGAGCAAAAGAGATGCTCGGGTCTAGTCGCGCTCGCTAAGTACATGAGTGAGCCAACGATCCGAGAATATCTCAATTGATCTATGGCAATCCTCCGGTTCTTGCGTAGTGTCACACCGGGATCATAAGGTGTTGAAGAAGGCTTGCTATCAATATAGCCGAACCGGCTCAAGATCTTCTCAACATAATGGGATTGCGTTAGAGTAATCCCACTCTCGTTCTTAATCAGCTTGATGTTCGTAATCACATCGGCTTCTCCCGCATCTTTCATATCAAAGCTCTTTGACAAGAAAGACTTGACCTCGTGTATTACTTTCATGTTTGTACCAAAGATCAGAATATCATCCACATACAAACATAGTATAACACCTTCGCCCCCACCATGGCGATAGTAAACGCACTTGTCGACCTCATTGACAACAAAGCCTACGAAGTCAAAGTTCCGTCAAACTTCTCATGCCATTGCTTAGGTGCTTGTTTCAGTGCCATATAAAGATTTCAGCAACTTGCACACCTTTCTTTCTTCACCTTTTACTACGAACCCATCGAGGCTGATCCATATAGATTTCCTCTTCCAACTCTCCATTAAGAAAAGCTGTCTTTACGTCCATTTGATGAACGATAAGACCATAGGAGGCAGCCATGGACAGTAGTACTCGAATGGTGGTAAGTCTAGCGACAGTGTGAATAGGTGTCGAAGTAATCTTCGCCTTCTCTCTCGTGTGTAGCCTTTAGCTACAAGCCGCGCCTTGTACTTCTCAATAGTACCATCAGGTCTTAGCTTCTTCTTGAACACCCATTTGCAGCCCACGAGCTTGCATCCATGGGGTCGCTTCCGATAGCTCCCAAGTTCCATTAGAAAGAATCGAGTCCATCTCGTTATGAACAGTCTTCTTTCCAAGTCATCCGCATCCGGAGATGCATATGCCTCTCGCAATGGACGTGGGAGTATCATCCACAAGGTACACAATGAAATCATTACCAAAGGATTTTTCAATCCTCCGTCTCTTGCTCCGTTTAGGAGCTTCATTGTCATCCTTCTCAATGACAATCTCATGTGATTGTTCAAAATACTCATTAGATGTACTAGATTCAGAACTATCTCAGTAGAAATTCTAGCAATGCTATGCATATCTTTCATAGGAAACATATTCTCAAAGAATGTTGCATCACGAGATTCCATAATAGTATCAACATGCATATCGTGTACTTCAGATTGAACTACTAAAAATCTATAGCCTACACTCCGCGGAGCATAACCTAGAAAGATACAATCCATCTGTCTTTGGTCCGAGTTTGCGCTTCTTAGTAATTGGAATATTGACTTTCGCCAAACATCCCCATGTGCGCAAATACGAAAGTGATGGTTTTCTCCCGGACCACTCCTCGTAAGGGGTTTTATCTTTATTCTTGTTAGGAACTCTATTCAGGACATGACATGAAGTCAATAAAGCCTCCCCCCACCATGCCTTTGATAAACCAAGCAAGTGGCTAACATGGAATTCACCAAGTCGGCCGCCGTGCGGTTTTTCCTCTCGGCAACCCCGTTTGATTGGGGCGAATAGGGAGGCGTCCTCTCATGAATAATGCCATGTTCCTCACAGTAATTCATCAAAGATTTTAGGAAAATATTCGCCACCACGATCCGACCTAAGACGCTTGATCTTTCTCTCTAGTTGATTTTCAACTTCGGCCTTATAAATTTTAAAGTAGTCTAAAGCTTCATCTTTAGTTTGCAACAAATACACATAGCAAAATCTAGTCGCATCATCAATCAATGTCATGAAATATCTCTTTCCACCTTTTGTCAACACACCATTCATCTCGCATAGATCGAATGTATGAGTTCTAGAGGTGCCAAGTTTCTCTCCTCGCCGCCTTGTGAGGCTTCCGAGGTTGCTTTGATTGCACACAACTATGGCACTTAGAACCTTTGGCAATGGTGAAATTCGGAATTAAACTTAAACTCGGATAGCCGAGACATTAAACCAAAATTAATGTGACATAAACGAGAATGCCAAACACCGGTATCATCACTAACATTGCCACAAATATGGTTCACGTGACTTATTACCGAAATCGTAAAGCGAAAAGCGGAACAAGCCTCCGCACTCATAGCCTTTACCAATAAATTGTCCAAACTTGGAAACAACTACTTTATTCGACTCTAAAACAACCTTAAACCCATCTCTCGCATAGAAGGGAGCCGCTAACGAGATTCTTGTTCATAGTAGGGACATGCCGCACGTTCCTCGCTCGCACGATCTTCCCCGAAGTGAACTTCGGATCTACCGTGCCAACACCACGAACGTAAGCATGTGACCCATTCCCCATCAAGACGGAAGAATCCCGGCGACTCGGTAAGAAGTGAACATGGATATGTCAACACACACATGAACATTAGCACCTGTATCAATCCACCAACATGGAGATTGAAATACCGAAAGAACAAGAAAGAGATTACCGTACCCATCAAGCATTGCTAGCGGTCACCGTGTTGACTTGCCTCGCCTTTTTCTTGCGGTCCGCCCTCTCCGGGATGCGTCCTTAGAAAAGTGGCCAGCCTCTCCACACGTAAAGCAGCCTCGGATCCGCTTTGTTTATCATCTTCTTCTTCTTGAAGGTTGTAGTCTTCATAGGCTTATTGAAGGAGGGCTTGTTATTCCCTTTGTTCTTGCCGTAGGGTTTCTTCCGCACCATGTTGGCGCTAGACTCGACCCTCTCCTTTCTCGGCATTATCCTTAGCCCGAGCTTTCTCCTCAACATCAAGAGATGCTATCGGATTTTCAACCGATATCTCCCGTCTCTTGTGTTTGAGAGTTGTGGCAAAGTTCCTCCATGAAGGGGGCAACTTAGCGATGATGCATCCAGACCACAAACTTGTCGTGTAAGGCACACTTAAGGAGTTCAAGCTCTTTCGCAATGCACCGTATCTCATGAGCTTGTTCGACTACGTAACGGTTGTTAACCATCCCGATGTCATGGAAGCTCTCCATGATGTACAGCTTCATCGCTCGCATCGGTTGCACCGAACTTAGCATTCAAGGCATCCCGTAGCTCTTTACCATCCGTTATGTGCATGTACACATCACACGTACGATCGCAAGAATACTTAGAACGCATCCGACGAAGAGATTATTGTTTTCCTTGAACTTGTTCTCGATCTTGGTCGATATAGTTCCTTCAGGTAAACCATCGAGAACTTCGAACACTTTCGGATGAGTAAGCCGCAGCATGGCCTTATACTCGCCATCTCTTAAAGTGCACACCGGTAAACTTATCCGGCCTCGGTGCATCAAAGAAACCAGCCATTGTTAACTCAGGAAATTGCCTACAATTAGGTTTTTGGATTGTTGGATAATTAGGCACAATTTCCATGATTAATTCCAGAATATTAAGCATGACGACGATAACTACTAACATGTGAAACTCGAACATACTAGATGTAGTGATCAACATGAACAAGTAGCATAGCAAACAAGACAACATCCATCGCTAAACGTATCGAGATATGTCGCACGTACCGATCCGGTGGAGGTGGCGGTGGAGGTGTAGCGTACGATGTCGCAGCGAAGAACGTTATTGATGACAACGTTGTTGACGACGGGGACGACGAGTCGAAGTAGATGGCGTTGTAGACGACGGTAGGCGCACCGCCCGACTTGGACGGAAGACGACCCGTGATGAAGAGCTTGAGCAACCGCGGAGCTCTTCCCAAAAACCTAATTCGCCCTCTCCCGTACAGGATCGCAAGGACGAGCGGTTCCGGAGACCTGCTCTCCCGTTCGCCAATGCACGTCGGCGCGCGGGATGGAGTAGGCTACGATGGCAGCGCAAGCAGAGAGAGGTGGAAACCCTAACTCGTGTATTAGATATATTTCTGCGGTAGCCGGGCAGGAGATTATATAGGCTCGGGAAACCCTAGGCAACGTGGGCCACGCCCACGTCGCACGAACGTTTCGAGTCGGCTACGTATAGCCCACGATCCGGGAGCGACCCGAACCGACTAACCGCGACGCGTCCGTCTAGAACTCGTTCGTTTTCCCGAGCCGCAAGTAAGGAAAGTCTCGGCTCGAGGCTCAATCCACTCACCACGAGCGCGGCGCGCGTCGTGACGTGTCGAGTCGAGACGAGACGAGCGAGCGAGGAGGAGGAGGAGCGCGCGTGTAGCACTCCTATTCTCACTCACTTACTAGTGGTGGAACAACCCACCTTATAAGGTGGTCTAACTTCCTCCCAACTTTCCATGTGGGACTAAACTTCCCACCTCTTGCCACTCCCTAGTGAGCTGCCACCAACTTGGGCTCAAACTCACAAGGCTGCCACTATGTGGGCTTTGAGATTTATAGGAAAAACTGAAATCTAATTTGGGCCACTAAAAATGGGCCCAATATTTCAACAGTTCCCACCCAACCGGACTGCACGGTCAACCTTGCAGTGCCGGCTTTGTTGGACACCAACAGGAGATCCAGCCCGTCAAGACTGACTCAATTGGGAGCCTTCAGGTCCGGAATTCGACAGGGCTTGCCGGGGATCTATGCGGACAGGAGAGGAGGTCCTATTACTGAGGAAACTGTTTGGGGCGGCGCCAGCTCGTCAGATTGTCGTTACGCCCGTGCCATGAGAACGGCAGCTGCGCGCGGGCGGACAGCGAAAACTCGCACCTGAGCGCAGTCGGACGAGGTGAATCAGCTTCCAGCAACGTCGACCCCTCCTTTGCATTTGCCCCCGCTGCGCTTCAGGTCTGCCATCTCCATGCTTGCGACCTCCCTTTCGTGGGTTGGGTGATAAGGGCTAAGCCCAAGGGTGTGTCCGATCTTCACGGATTTGGGTGGAATTCGTGGGGGAGGTGGAAGAACGCGATGAACACGAAGAACGTGGAGGGGAATCGTGGGATACAAACTCTCACACACACACACAAATTGGTTTGTCCTCGTTGGCCCGAACCACCAACTCGATAGAAGTTGCAGGAAAATACCTTTCGGTAGAAGTCCCGCAAAAAGATCGACGAATCGAAATCCTATAGATCTAGAAGGGTGAAAAGGCCAAAATCGATAGAAGTGCAAGCAAAAGACCCAAAGGTAGAAGTGCAAGCAAAAGACCAAGATTGGTAGAAGTCACCAAAGAGATACAATAGGATTCGATAAGGAGCCCGGGTGGGTACAAAATCTAAGATCTATGGTAGGGTTTCCCACAAGGGTCAAGAGCAAAGCTCAGGTTTAATTTGACATCAAGTCTAATCTCAGATCTGAGCCAACAAGACTATTTATAGTTGGTGGGGCGAAGGGATAAGTTACATGCTGAATCTGCCAGTTTTGGTGCTGAAACGCGTGTAGGCGGAAGTTCCGGTCGGGCGGAAGTTCCGGCAGGATTCCCTTCACTGGGGGCTGGACAACATCTTGGAGGTATCTGGGCGGAAGTTCCGGTCCTGGAGGCCGGAAGTTCCGGTCGGGGCGGAAGTTCCGGCCAACTTCCGGCCTAGTTCCGGAAACGACCGATTTCCTTGCAGTAACATCCCGGGGCGTTTTGGCGCATTTTCGGAACTAGGGCGGAACTTGGGTGGAAGTACCGGTGGGCGGAAGTTCCGGTCCTGGGGGCGGAAGTTCCGGCTGGGGCGATGTAGCTCCATATTCTTCATTTTCAGCTCCCTCTCCATTGGCTTGGTCTCCATGGCTTGTGTCTTGACCGATGTACCTGATTGAACACAAGGTATTTGCATGAAGTAGCATGCCATCCAAAGAAGTATCAAATGCATACGTGGAAAGGGGCGAATTCACCTCTTGGTGTATGGCTTAGGCTCGAGCTCATGTCATTGGGCCACGAGGAGGGCTTGTCGGTCTTGATGTAGTGTCGACCTTGGGTAGGGCTACATCATCTCCCCCCACTTGAAAAAGAGTCGTCCTCGACGATAAGTCTTCATGAAGTGGCATAGGAGGTAGATGACAACCACGCTTGAATGTCCACTTGAAAGTCGTATACCCTATCAATAGCACAAGAGAAACAAGAGAACACTCAAAGCGTAGACAATGTTCCACGGGATTAGCAAGGGGCCTTATGTAGAAGGAGGTCACCTTATCAAAGTGTCGGCGTGCTCTCATCGAGAGATCTTGTGTAGTTGAAGTGTGGGGTTGAACCCATTCGTTGACGCTCATCCACAAGTCACTTTTACCTTCACACAACAAAGACCAAGAAAAGTATGTTTGTGTGTGGTATTGGAGCACATCATCGATGACATGTCCTTTCATGTTCACAACACCGTTAGCACAACACAAATTTATCAAGAATAATGCATGTGCAAGGTCAATGTGGAAGAACTCCGTATGAACATCTTCCAAATGTGGGAACACAAAAGCTCCAAATTGTGAGACGACCATGTTGTCCATCTCATGTAGAAATTCATTTTCATTGTTGCTCTCAAGGCATCCGAAAGAGAAACTGTTGAACATCCTTGAAGCAACAAGTGGAGAATTTGGCCAAACGCATGAGTTAGAGTGTTCAAAATATCATCAACATGTGTGCACACAAACCATTGGAAAGAGAAATTGGTTCTCATATTTGGTGCAACACACAACATATCATACAAAGAGTTCATCAAAACAACATTTACACAACCGTGTGTGCCAACAAACCAAATGAAAGAGAAATTGGTCAACTTGTTGGAGGCAACACCAACGGTAAAATTCACATCATCATGCTTGCAAAAGAACCACAAGAAAGAGAAATTGTTCGGCATATTCAATGCAAAGCATGAGAAAGGTATTAGAGCCGGGTTCGATCTTGAACTTACTTGTATTATGCTCTCAAGAGCTCTCTTTGTCAACTCGTGCTCAATCGAGATTGGCATTGGCATTCTTGTACCTACACACACAATAGGCAAAGCAAAGAACGTGTGTGCATGGTATATGAACACAACATCCATCATGATGGTCCATTTCTTTTGCACATCACCATTAGTGTTAAGCAAAGCATCATAATAGATATGGTGAATATGCGGGGTAAACACATGAACATGCTCATCATGGATATAGGCAAAGTCTCCAAAGTTTGATAGAGCTATGGGGGCAATCTCATTTACAAGCATATTAACATTATGGCAAACCAAGCATTGGAAAGAGCAAGTGTTCAACATTTTGGTTGCATTAATGGGAGAGTATTGCAAGCATCTAGCACAAAACATGTTCAACATTTTTATCATGGTTGTCGGCAAACCTAGGGAAAGTGCAATTTTTCATCAAGGTTGTCACAACACAAGCATTAGTATCATCATCATTGCAAGCAATACATGGGAAAGAGCAATTGTTCAACATATTGCAAGCAATAGGAGAGAAAGTTAAACTCTCATAGCATGGCATGACCATATTGTCACAAGCAAGTAATTCCACATGATCAACAATGTTATCAAGCAAAGCATCACATGGAGGAATGAACGAAGCATATAACATAGCACTTGTATCATCAAGATCCTGCATGCACTCACAAATCATCATGTCCACTAGTGGGATCATGGCAGCATCAACACCCATATAGGTACCTTTGTAGTCCGACTCATTTGAAATGGGTGTTGTGGAAATGGTAGGCTCCATGTGGCCTCCATGTTCATCTTCAATCAAGCATGGTGTGATAGCATCATCTTCATTCACCATGTACATCTTCTCCATGATCGGGAACTCGTCCTCCATGGAACCTATTGCAACATGAGAAAACACACTAGAGGTAGAGGTTAAGTTGTTAGAATTTGAAATGGCCTCCATGGACCTATCAACTACCTCTCTCAACTCACTCGGTGTATCACTCATGTCCTCCAAATGGAAGCACTCAAACTCACATATGGGGTGGGAGTCACTCAACTCACTCTCACTCAAGTGGGCTAAGTGGCTCTCATGCTCACATGGGATTGGTACCATCTCATCATTCAAGCATATGGGAGTAGGCTCGATTTTCTCATCTCCATGCGCCTCCATTGGTGAAGGGATCATAACATGCTCACCATTGTCAACTCCATTCGCCTCCTTGGTTGAAGGGAGAATCCCACGCTCAACCTTCTCAACTCCATCGCCTCCCATGTTGACACCATTTGATGGCGCTATGGTGTTGTTGAGAGCTAGGCTCGAATCAACGTCACTCTTGTCTTGGCCTTCTCGTGCTCCATCTTGAAGTGTGGTCTTCATAGTCGTCGT
This sequence comes from Lolium rigidum, assembly GCF_022539505.1. Classification (NCBI taxonomy): domain Eukaryota; kingdom Viridiplantae; phylum Streptophyta; class Magnoliopsida; order Poales; family Poaceae; genus Lolium; species Lolium rigidum. Next base: position 212,733,566 of record NC_061514.1, read on the forward strand.
CTTGTCCATTTCCTTGCACCATTCTTTGAACACGATGGTATCTTGAAGTGTCTTGTTGGCGAATTGGGCATCCAATTGGGCGAAGTAGAGCTTTTGGGCTTGTGGTGTGTTACACTCCCATGTCATGTGTTTGTTGGATGTGCACACATCACAATGGAGATTGGGGCATTCCCAAAGATGATTACCGTCTTGTGTGCAACGAAAGCATTGGGAGCTACGTGGTCTTGGGGGACGAACCATTGTCATGTTGGCATAAAGATGGGTAGATCGTCCTTCATCTTGAAGTGTAGACTCCACGGTCTTCATCTTGGGGCTTAAGCTTCTTGTAGGCGCCATTGTGGTGGTGGCGGTAGGAGGGGGAAGAACCATGCGATGTGGTTCCTCTTTCTTTGCACTTGGCACCATCTTGCTTGTTGGTGTAGCGCCTTGTCTTGCACCATTGGAGATCTTCTCATGTGTAGGCGGTCTTGGAGATGCCATTGTGGTGGTGGCGCTAGACTTTGTAGACACCCTATGGTTGGTGTTGTTGATCTTTGTAGCCTTGGCCGCTTCATGTCGAGGCTCTCGTCTTCTTGCATCATCACCATGTCTTGGGGGGTGTCGTCGAAGATCCTTGGGAGGTGTTGGTCGGCGGCGAACCTGAGGTGCCATGTGTCGGTGACTGTCATGTAGTGATGCATGTCGATGGTGGTCATGAGGTGGTGATGGTCGACGACGATCATGAGGTGACTTGCGTCGGCGATGGTCATGTGGTGATGCATGTCGATGGTGGTCATGAGGTGGTGATGTTCGATGACGATCATGAGGCGACGTGTGTTGATGACGATCCTCGCATGCCTAGATGATGGTTCATGTGGCTTGGCACTTTGCTTGTGGCGCGTTCTTGAGCTCGGATGAGAGTGTCGATGGCGATCTTGGTGGTGGCGCTCTTGATGTTCCATAGGATGAGCTCGATGTAGATGATCATGTGCATAAGCACTCTCATGGTTGCGTCGTCTTGAAGGTCCTCTATCTTCATATGTAGTTCCATTTGCCAAGATGGGGAACTTGTAGGCACCGGTCTTGTTCAAGGTGGAGTCGACGCTAGGTTCCACCATGGTGTCGATGTCATGCTCGAGGTGGTGCTCGGTGCGGTGCTCCATCATGGTGTCGTAGTCGTAGTCGAGGTAGTGCTCGATGCGGTACTCCATCATGGTGTCGTAGTCGTAGTCGAGGTAGTGCTCCACCATGTCGTCGTAGTCGTAGTCATGGTCGAGGTGGTGCTCCACCATGTCGTCGATGTTGTAGTCGAGCTCGGAGTGGTGGTCCACCATGTTGTTCATGTTTGGCGAGTCATGGTCGGTGTAGAGATGCTCGATGTCGGTCATGTCACCAACGCTTGCGGAGCCATAGTCGGTGTCGGACTCCACATGGTCCTCCATATCCGCTGTGCTTGCGGAGCTATCACCCTCATCGTACTCCATGTCGTCCTCCGTAGGTTCATCCTCACTATCCATGTTAGTCTCTAGGATTGGTGTATATATGGTGGAAAGAAAACTACCAAAAGGTCAAAACTCGCAAACCAAAATCGAAAAGGTCTTTCAAGTCGTAGGACAACCGATATGTATGCACACACACAAAACAAAAACTCTATATGGTGTTAGGTATGGATGTGGAAAGCCAAATGGAAGAACCAAACGAAAAGTCTATTGTCAAAAGTGGTAAGATCCAAAAGTCACAAGTCAAAGGCGGTGATCACAAAAGGCATACAGAAGGTGGAACACACGCGTGGGACAAAATGGGGTTAGCGCGACTTAGGAAATGAGCACGAACAAAATTGGTCCTAACGAAGACTACTAGATCGGTGTCACGCTAACACAAGAGAGACCGTGGCTTCGTTGCAAAATTGAGAAGCAACAAGATTTGCGCAAGACGCTTCTCTTCTCTTTTCTCTCTTTTGCTTATAAGCTTTGGACTCTTTTGTGTATAGGTGTCACTCACCCTCTTTTTCTTTTTGTATTTTTCTTTCTTTTTTCTCACTATGCAAGGATACTACTATCTATGTAAGTATGTCACACTTCTTTTGCTTATATTTTCACACGAGCTTGCTTCGTAGCTTTGCTCAACACACGCACACCCTCACGGTCGGGACGCTTGCGCAATGCTTCGCAACACTAGAAAGCCACTCTCGATGGGAAAGGTACGCAAAAGAGGCTAGGGCTACAAGTTAGGAGGCAAGTTATACCACTTGATGATGGTGGCCGACGACCTTGAACTTGCTATGGTGGTGGAGGTGTCAAATGAACCGCTTGGATCCTCGGTGTGCCGTCGTCGTTGTCGATGTTGCAGAAGCTTTGTGGTAGCTGAAATGGCACTCAAACCGAAGTACAAACACAAGGGGTTAGTGCCAAAACGAAAAACGAAGGTTGCTGTCAAAATTTCGGCTGGCCGGAACTTCCGGTCACAGGGGGCGGAACTTCTGGTCCCGGGCGGAACTTCCGGTCCTGCCGGGCGGAACTTCCGGTCGCAATCAGATCTGCGGGCTGTTCGTCGATTTGGGCGGAAATCCGGTCCAAAATCCTTCGAATTCGAGGAAAATTTGGCACTAAAAGCTGTGGGAAGGTGGGGGAATTGTAGATCAACACCAAAGACAAGTTTCTATTGGAGCAAAACCACCAAAAACTCAACAAATCGCGAGATCCAACCAAGGCCAATTTGAGGCTATTTTTTGGGATTTTCGAAAATTTTCTCAAGAAATTTTTTGGGGGTGTGGGGGTCAAATCCGTGGCAACCAAGGAGCTCTTGATACCATATGATAAGGGCTAACCCCAAGGGTGTGCCCGATCTTCACGGATTTGGGTGGAATTCGTGGGGGGGGGGGGGGTGGAAGAACGCGCTGAACACGAAGAACGAGGAGGGGAATCGTGGGATACAAACTCACACACACACACAAATCGGTTTGTCCTCGTTGGCCCGAACCACCAACTCGATAGAAGTTGCAGGAAAAGACCTTTCGGTAGAAGTCCCGCAAAAAGATCGACGAATCGAAATCCTATAGATCTAGAAGGGTGAAAAGACCAAAATCGATAGAAGTGCAAGCAAAAGACCCAAAGGTAGAAGTGCAAGCAAAACACCAGGATTGGTAGAAGTCACCAAAGAGATACAATAGGATTCGATAAGGAGCCCGGGTGGGTACAAGATCTAAGATCTATGGTAGGGTTTCCCACAAGGGTCAAGAGCAAAGCTCAGGTTTAATTTCACATCAAGCCTAATCTCAGATCTTAGCCAACAAGGCTATTTATAGTTGGTGGGGCGAAGGGGTAAGTTACATGTTGAATCTGCCAGTTTTGGTGCTGAAACGCTTGTAGGCGGAAGTTCCGGCCTCAGGGGGCGGAAGTTCCGGTCGTCCTGGGCGGAAGTTCCGGCTGGATTCCCTTCATTGGGGGCTGGACAGCATCTTGGAGGTATCTGGGCGGAAGTTCCGGTCCTGGAGGCCGGAAGTTTCGGTCGGGGCGGAAGTTCCGACCAACTTCCGGCCTAGTTCCGGAAACGACCGATTTCTTTGCAGTAACATCCCGGGGCGTTTTGGCGCATTTTCGAACTAGGGCGGAACTTGGGCGGAAGTTCCGTGGGCGGAAGTTCCGGCCTCTCGGGCGGAAGTTCCGACCGGATGCTCTTCAAAGGGAATCCGGGCGGAAGTTCCGGTCTCGGGGGCGAAGTTCCGCTCGGGGCGTTGTAGCTTCATCTTCTTCATTTTCAGCTCCCTCTCCATTAGCTTGGTCTCCATGGCTTGTGTCTTGACCGATGTACCTGATTGAACACAAGGTATTTGCATGAAATAGAATGCCATCCAAAGAAGTATCAAATGCATACGTGAAAAGGAGCGAATTCACCTCTTGGTGTATGGCTTGGGCTCGAGCTCGTGTCATTGGGCCACGAGGAGGGCTTGTCGGTCTTGATGTAGTGTTGACCTTGGGTAGGGCTACATCATTGGCGATGTGTGTTTGAGACTTGGGGGTTGGTGAAAGGGGTAGTTGAGGTAGCCGCCGTCGAGCTTGCGCTGGATGTTGTAGTCCACTTGTTAATTAGATTTTTATAACGAGAAAAAACGATAATAGGCCACAAAGCCACGTGAGGTTTTCCTATGTTAGGAAATTTTCTTTAGCTCTTCGCTCCAAGCAAACAAAAATAGGATACTTTTTAAATAATATGAATATTTTATGTTTTTTTTACAAATAATACATGATTTAAAAAAATTAATCTACGATCCAATTTGTTAAGCTGAGGTCCATTGGCCGTGTTGTGGCCGACCAGCTGCTCGATTTGGGTGGAAGCCACCTCAATGAGCCTGTCCCCCACGCATAAACCAATTAGTCCCGATCGGTCACTGGAAACCCGATTGGCAATGAACCATAGGATTTAGCTCCTCACCATCCTGCTTTTGTGCGCCAGCCATGGACGGGGGCTGAGAGCGAGGTAACGATTTCGCACCTCCGCAGTGAATTGGAGATCTATGCTGTCGATTCCGCTACTTCGCGGTCGATTTCCCACTTCTGCGACAGTGGGTGGAGGTGCGGAAGCAGGCGATTTCGTCGGGGGAGTTGATGCGCTTGGCGAGGCATGTAAGGAGAAGGGTGACCTGACCGGCCAGACGTGGCGTCCATCATGAGTGGAACCTGGCTCAACAGGGACGGAGACGGCCGAACGGAGAGCAACTGGCCGAAGCTCGGGACAGTGGCTGACGGGATCTGGGTGGCGGCAGCTAGAGGATTGATTTTTTGGCGATTCAAGATAGGGTTGGACCTCCATGTGCTCGGAACCTGGTCGGCAGCGGCCGTGCCAATCGGTAGCTAGCCGGCCGATTGGGCTTGGTTGGCAGCCGTTGCCAATCGAGTCCTAGATTAGGAAATTTTCAGAATCACCGTATTATTTGTGAAAATTATTAAAAAATATCATTTACAAAAAATTCGCTCTCTGTTGCTCTTCCTCCTAAAACATATATTGACCAAAAAAATGCCAGTGGATACAATTGAACTCTACTTACCTTACCTCGCGCCTAATCATTGAGGACTAGAGCCCATATATGTTACGAATTAATATTACTTTAAATATATTTACACTAGTGGAAAACAGGCCTAATGTCGCGGGTCGTACGACCCTTTTGTCGCGGGCGGCCAGCCGCGACAAGGGAGGCGCGACAAAAGGTCCCCCTTTTGTCGCGGGTCTCTTACAACCCGCGACATAAGGTCCACCACGTGGCAGCCGCGGGTCGCGCAGGTGACATGCCCTTTTGTCGCGGGCGGTATTACCACCCGCGACAAAAGGCCCTCTACGTGGCAAGCGCACAACGCTGCTGCTTTAGGGTTTGAGAGGTGCAGCACCCCCCCCCCCGCCACCCCCCGCCATTCGAAAATAAAAGTTGGATATATTTGTACGCTACTAGATCAGTGGTACACGTTCATTCATTATATATATATAGATCGATCAAACAAATGTTGGAAGCAAAAGTCGATTCCCCTTACATGTAGATTCCCCTTACATATATATATACATTTAGCTCACGATCGACAAGCGGTACTAACGACCGTCTATTTGGAGGTAGAGCATCTATTTGGACTAAACAAGCCTTTGTTGTTTAGTACTTCTTTAACCAAAAGTCCCGCCAGCTTCCTCCGCAATTCCTAGTAGGTGTTCCTTTGGTTGGAGTCCGTCCCGCATGTAGTCGACCTATATACGAAAATGAGATGAGTATGACTATATCAATCTTGATAACGAAATATTGACGATAATAAATAAAGTTTGTGAGTGTTATTGCTTACGTTGAATTTATTTTTGTTCTGCGTCTCAGTGGTTAACATGCGAATGGACTCGCAAACGTAGTATCCACATAGATTCGTCCCTTGTGGCTGCTCTGGGCACGGTACAGGAGTAAATGTTAACTTCTCTGCCCATGTACCGTCCTTACGATGTCTCTTGAAAGCGGTTCAAGTCCTGCCAGGCAAAAGAATGATTGAATGAGTGGATAATTAATTGATATCTCACGAAAGATATAGCGCGGCGATGAAGGAAATTACACTTGGAGCAACTTCTGCAAGTCGTGGAACCCGTCCACGCCTCTACTCGGTGGGTCTCTTACTTCAACTATTCCCTTATCGGGTTGAATGTCTAGTAGAATCCAAGTGGAAGCTGCACATGTTATGTATATACGTCAGGAATTACACTTAACATCGAGTAAGAAAAATTGAATGTGCATAAAAGATCATTAAGACTCTCACTCGTAGTTGTAAGGAAACAATATTGAATCACGTAAATATTGCTCCCCCAAAAACCTTAGTAGGTTTCCCCCGTGTCTTGGGCATTATACTTTACCGTTTGAACATGTACTTTATCCGGGTCAACAAACCCAATATTGATAATATTATTACTTTTGCATTCACCGATCTTCGATCCGCATAATAGAGAACACATAAGATATAATGAGTATATGCAATGAAAACGAACATGAACTGAATGAAAATGAACTTATATGTAGTTAACAACTTACAAGCAATAGCAACTCATGAGAGATTTGTCGAGGGCTTCTAAATTGAATAACTCGCCGGAGTTCATTCATCTCAATATGGATCTCCTCCTTTCGGTAGTAATATTCCCATGGTATAGTCGCCACGATGAACCTTATGTTCTCCTTGCATGCATCAAGGTACCACTGATGCAAATTCCGCATATGTGTTGGCAGTTTATGCAGCTGCTCCGTGCTGACCAAGTCGGCCCCGTAGACAAATTTACGAGCTATATCAGCAGTGGGTAGTGCAGCATCTCGCTGCAGACAACAATTCCTCCACGGTAACGTCACGGTGCAGCCGCTAGCTTTGCAGCCTTCTTCCATATCGAAACCACCCCGTTCCCGGTACAGCCTTGGGAACATTAAACACTTTGAGTGCTCGGGATCGATTGTTTGGGCTGATCTCCGAGGAGGGGAACTTCCTTTCTTTTTTTCCTTTTGTCGTTTGCTTGGCCTTGAGGGGTGCAGTTGTTGAACTTGACTTCTTCTCGGCTGCACTTCTAGCTGATGATTTGCTCGAGGTAGCAATATCCTTCTTCTTAGCCTTGTCATCCTTCTTCATAGCATTTTCATTCTCCCTCTTGTCATCAATTACCCTCGCAAGGTGGCGTGTATAGTCATCCTTCTTCTCGTGTAAGTCATATTGCGATGGTGTGTTCAGAAAAGAAGTAGCATATGCTATTTGCTTCTCGGTGTATGGCTCGGCGCCGGAGGTTTTGGCTTATGGAAATGATCATAGTTGTGTTTCGCAACAGCGGCCGCATTTTCCTCGACAGTAAGATCCCAAGGACGGGGGGGAGGAACGTTTGGTACTTTTGGGAGGGGCGACATCTTGTGGATAGGACTCTTGAAACGCTTCCGGTAGGGTGCATTCCGAGTCTTAGTGGGCGGAGGCGGCGGCGCTGGAGATGGAGATGGACTACAAATGTCGTGGTCGACGTCGTACCCATGGGGTGATGGTGGCGACATGTGATCGGTAGGAGGAGGTGATGGTGGCCTGCGATCATCCGGAGGAGGTGATGGTGACCTGCTCGGACGACCGGGTACTAGGGGCTACCCAGCCTGGCAGACTTGATGTTCTTCTTTTCCAAGAGAATGATTTCTCCCAACGACCTCTCTCGAGTGTAAGCCCCCCATCACCTCCAGGGATTTCGAGCTCCAATGTCTCCCACGACGGTACAACCGAATCCACCCCGACACGAGCATAGCCAGCTGGAATCTCATTGCCATGCCATGTTGCCGGCTCACCTTCAGGTCCAAATGCAGGTAAGACATAGCCGACCGCCACCTTAACAGACATGTTCCTGAACACCACATAAAGATCACAAGGTGTTTGCTCCTTGATTCCATCCACGGGGTCGCCAGGACCGCCATCTATCATTCGTGTAGTAGGGGCCTCCGAGTTGGCCACGCTGCTGTCTCGTCGCTGAGATATGCCAGCGGTATTATCTGGGCCGGCGCTGTCCTTTTAGTTCATTTATCTCCCGCCGCCGTCTGCTGAATCTCCCGCTGCTGCTGGTCAAGTTGGCGTTGGAACTCGGCCATCCGGTCATTCTGCACATCTAGCTCGCGTTTTTTAGCTCTCGCTCGGCTTCTATAAGTCTCCGCGTCGGCCGGAAACCCAAGCGACCACGGAACACTAGGGCCAAAGCCTCTTGTTCGTCCTCCCTTCTCAGGATTACCGAGGACAAGCGTCGCAAGTCTTTCTCTCTATCGGGAGCAAACTTTAGTTTTCCCGCCTTTATTTCTGTCGTCACATTAATCCATTCTTCCCCGGGTACCCTAACCCTCGCTCGTCACTTTCAACAATGTTCCCCGTCTTCATATCATACTCACGGCCATGCGCGAGGAACCAATTTCGAGCCCTAATGTCCCATCCTTCTCGCGTGGGTTCGGAGTGATCCCGTTCCGCTCCATCTCAGCCTCTTGTGCATCCCACTTAGGCATGGCTACTTCGTAGCCCCCTCGCCCCGTATGATGGTGATATTTCTTCTCGCTTGCATTCTTCTTGTTTTTCTTGGACAGGTTCACAGCCTCCTCTGATTCTTTGTACTTCACAAATTCTTCCCAATTATGCTCCTGCTTCGCTAGGTAGTTTTCGAATACCGGAGGCTTCTTCTCGGCCTTATAAGCTTTCCATAACCGGTTCTTGTACGCTCGGAAAAGTTCCCCCATCTTCTTAAGAGCCCATTTCTTCACTAGCGCCCTCTGCTTGGCATTCTCACAGTCCGATCCCAAATTTGGCAAAGTGAAATGTGACATGAGGTCGTCAAAAAGTGTGTTCTTGTACCTATCGGCAACCTGATCTTCGGACACATTCTTGGTCTTGTTCCATTCTCTAACGGTGATCGGGATATGATCTCTAACCACAACTCCGCACTCGATTCTTAAATGTCACTCCGACACTCGCGGGTGCCACGAGGTTGGCCTTCCGGTGATATAGCTTCAATGTTGAAGTGGTCTTTTTTGCCCAGTCTCTTTGCCGGACCTCGTTTCTCCAACTTATCTTCGGAGGCCTAAGAGAATAAAAATCAGTTAATTTATATACATAAGTACATATAGAATTCCATTAATGCCTCAACTGATCGTATACCTCGTCATTACCGGAGCCGTCGGCTTCTCCATCACCGGAGCTGCCGGCTTCTACATGATCACCGGAGCCGTCGGCTTCTCCATGATCACCGGAGCCGCCCGCTTCTCCATGATCACCGGAGCCGCCCGCTTCTCCATCACCATCGTGGATTATGTTCTCGAAAATGTCTTCCTGTTCGAAGTCCCGTTCGAATGGATGATCCATTGTTTCTGCAAAAAATTAAATCGATAAGTACATGTTCTAACCCAAACCCTAATCAAACACTAAGTAAACCCTAACCCTAACCAGAGATGTGGTAGGCTCAAGGAGGGGAAGTCTCGGTGTGGAGCAGGGAGAAGAGGGCGCGTCAGGTAGAGGATCTCGACAATGCTCACGTGTTTGCGAGAGGGAGAGGGTGTCGGCGACGCGTGTTTGCGAGAGGGAGAGGGTCTCGGCGGCGCGTGTTTGCGAGAGGGAGAGGGGTGTCGGCGCGTGTTTGCGAGAGGGAGAGTGCGCGTGTTTGCGAGAGGGAGAGGGTGTCGGCGACGCGTGTTTGCGAGAGGGAGAGGGTCTCGGCGGCGCGTGTTTGCGAGAAGGAGAGAGGTGTCGGCGCGTGTTTGCGAGAGGGAGAGTGCGCGTGTTTGCGAGAGGGAGAGGGGTGTCGGCGCGTGTTTGCGAGAGGGAGAGGGCGCGTGTTTGCGAGAGGGGGAGGGTGTTGGCGACGGGTTTTTGCGAGGGGGGAGGGAGTCGACGTCAGTTGTTTGCGAGAGGGGTCTCGGCGGGTGTTTGCGAGAGGGGTGTCGGCGGTTACAACAAAATTTAAACTACAATTTTTTTACAAAAAAATAAACTAACTAATTACAACAAAATACTTACAACAAAATTTGAACTACAAATTATCTAACTACAAAATTTGTACAACAAAATTTAAACTAACATACTAAAATGTCTATATACTAAAATACTTACAAAAAAAATTGAACTACTAATTATCTAACTACAAATTTGGTACAACAAAATTTAAACTAACATACGAAAATGTCTATATACTAAAATGTATAATGTCTAATTATCTAACTAAGTCTAATTATCTAACTAAAATGTCTAATTATCTAACTAAGTCAAAAAAATAAAAAAAAAGAGGGCCGGCCGGGGGCGCCGGCGCCGGCGCACACGGCGGTTTCTACCTGCGGAGGGGGCGCGGCGGCGGGGCCGGCACGGGCACAGGGCGGCGGCGGGGGCGCGCGCCACGGCGGCGCGATCGACGGCGCGGCACTCGGCGGCCGGCGGGCGCGCGCGGCGCAGGGCGTGCGCGGCAGAGGAGATCGACGGCGGGGGGCGCGCGGCACGTACGGCGGCAGATCGACGGCGCGGCACCTGCGGCCGGCGGCGCGCGCGACAGAGGAGATCGACGGCGGCAGAGGGCGCGCACGGCAGAGGGAGCTCGAGGAGGCCTACGGCAGCGACGGCGCGGCAGAGGAGATCGACGGCGGCGACGGCGCGGCAGATCGACGGCGGCGATGGCGGCACGGAAAATTCCGGCAGCCTGGCGGCATGATTTTCGCTAAGTGCTGGCCTGCGGGTGTCGCGGGTGGGGCCTCCGCCCGCGGGATTAGGTATTTATACCTAACCCCTTTTGTCGCGGGTCGAGCCACGGCCCGCGATAAAAGGCCCCCCTTTTATCGCGGGTCGTGCAACCACCCGCGATAAAAGGGGGGTCCTTTTATCGCGGGCCGTGGCTCGACCCGCGACAAAAGGGGGTGGGAGGGGGAGGCGGCTGATCCGCGCCATGTGCATCCAACGGCTCCGGCCGTTTGAATCCAACGGCCTAGAGCCGTTGGACGCGGATCAGCCCCTGGAGCTGTTTTTTTTCTCGTTTTAAAAATAAACCCTCGCTTTATCTATTTTAACTTAATAAAACTATTAGTTCAATAACTTTTAAATGGTAACTCAAATAGAAAAGTTTTATATATGAAAATTGATCAGAAAAATCCCATGAACATGAATATGACATCCATATAACTATTTGCATCTCGCATCATATCAAACGTTTCACCGCTTCCACGTGCCTCGCCCCGCCGACGCCGGCGTGCGACGTGTAGCCACCGCTACCACGTGCCTCGCCCCGCCGACGCCGGCGTGCGACGTGTAGCCACCTCTACCACGTGCCTCACCCCGCCGACGCCGGCGTGCGACGTGTAGCCACCACTTACACGTTCCATGCCCCGCGTGCGCTATATAGAGCGACGAGTGCGGGCGCAACCACACGTCGCCACCGCCTCCGCTCATTCATCTCCGGGATGCCTCCACGTCGTCGAGGGGCGTCCGGTTTCCGTGGCGTTCGAGTGCGTCCGAGCGGTAGGTTCACCGCCGAGATACGCGCCGGTGGCTTCCGCCTCACCCTCGGCACGTACAACACGCCGGAGGAGAAGGCGCGCGCTTACGACGCGGCGGCGTGGCGCTTTCGGCGGCCAGGGCACGACATGAACTTCCCGGATGTTGAATCGCTAGAGGAGGCGGAGTTCCTCGCGCCACCGCCGTGCCTCGTCGACGACGAGGACCGTCGCCGGCATCGCCAGTGCAGCGCAGAGATCGCCATCGCCGAGCGCGACGAGCAGCTGATGCGCCGATGGAGGGCGCAGTCCCCCGACGCGTTCTTTGCTAACCTTAGGGCACAACGCAGGTCCAACAGGCGCCACCGTCGGTCCGTCGCCGCCTTCGAGCTCGAGAACCCGAATACAACTTGGACCGAAAACGACCCTCGGTGGGATGACATTTGGACGGAGACAACCTCCGACGACGCAGTAGAGACTAGACTAGTAATTTATCTATTTTATTGTAATTTCAATAAAGTCGTTGTCGGTTCTATTAGTTTAAATTTAGTTTATAAAGTCGTTGTCGGTTGTTTTTGTTCAATAAAGTGGTTGACACGAAATTTATTACGATTGAACTGAAATTAAAGTACAGAGCTCAACGGAAAAATAAGATACATGGCCGGATTCGAATGTTGGAGCCATTCAATCATAGTCGTGCCTAGTCCTATAATAGTCGCCACTGTAGTCATCAAAGTCGCCGACGTCATCGTCGCTAGCATCGGGGTCGCGGTTGTCGAACCTCGGCGGATGACCACGCGTGGGCTGGGATTGAGGGTAGCGCACGCGGGGGCCACGATAGGACATGACGCTCTGGAGAGTCCGGCCGCGCCACCACATCCGACGGCCGGCCTCGTTGAAGTTCGAAGGAGGCGGGCCGTCCTCCTCGTACCTGGCAACCGCCCTCTCACGCCGATTGATGAAGAAGCTCTCCCAAGTCGGGCTGTAGTCGGGATGCCACCGGGGATTCCTCCGCTACTCGTGCGTGAGCTCGAAATAGTAGTGGTTCGTGATGGCCATCTCGCGTGGCACACCTACAGGGATAGGAGGGACCGGTACGCCTCCGACGCTCAGCGAACCAGCCGGTCGGGACGCGGTAGCCGGGCGGGCAGGGGTAGTTCGAGGCGCAAGCGCCTCCGCCTCCCAGGGTGTTAGACATACGATGGAAGCCATGGGAGAGAGTGATGAGGTTTGCAGATATGAGTCCAAGCCTACATATATATAGTGGAAAAATGGCGGGAATGCGGGAAGAAAATAGGCGGGAATGAAGTGGCGCGCGAAACTTTCATCCCGGGTGGAGGCTCAAACCGGGACAAAAGACTGGGGGAGGCTTATCTAGGAGGGCCTTATCTGGGGGGATGATGTGCGGGTAACCTTTTGTCACGGTTGGTGGCTGCAACCGGAACTAAAGCTGTCGGCAGGATAAGGATGTGTCGGTAACCTTTTGTCACGGTTGGTGGCTGCAACCGGGACTAAAGCTGTCGGCAGGATAAGGAAGCGTGGGTGGACGCACCGCTCGATGAGATAAAGCATGTAGCGCACGACGCCCGTCGAAGGAACAAGACAAAGTAGAAGCGGTGCCGTGCCTATAAAAGGAGCATCAATACGCCTTGCCAGCGCATCAACAAGCCAAGCTACAGTTTCATTCCCATGGATGAAGGAAAGGGTTTGGAAATCTCCCGTGGCGCAGCTTCTCGAAGATGTCGTTGGTGCACACGCCCTAAGGAATCTTCGGAAGCTGCTCCTCGGAAAAATTTCCCTGCAAGCCCGTGAAAGAATACATTATATGAAAGAATACTCCGTCTCCTCTAACAGTGTTGGGAAAAGGTTCTCATTATTACATAAATGTAGAGATTGTCTTGGGAACTATATATGAAGAATACATTATTACATCGCCATCTAGTGTTGTGATCTTCTACGCCGTAGCCATGGAGAATCTTCATCATTTAGTAAGATGCTTGGGTAAATTTTCACCGTGAAGGGCGGAATTTCTTTAAACTTATTATAATCTTCTGACATGTCTGTCTTGTCATCCAATCCCACGATGTTTCTTTTCCCCGAAAGAACTATGTGGCGCTTTGGCTCCTCGGTTGATGTATTCTTTTGTTGATTTCTTTTTCTTGATTTGCTAGACATGTCCTTCACGTAGAAAACTTGAGCCACCTCGCCGGCTAGGACAAATGGCTCGTCAAGGTACGCAAGATTGTTGGGATCCACTCGTTATCATACCGTACTTATCATCAATATGTATACCGCTGAGCTTCACCCATTTGCACCGAAACAAAGGGACCTTAAAAGTGGGACCATAGTCAAGTTCCCATATCTCCTCTATGTATCCATAATATGTGGTGGTCTACCCATTCTCGTCTTTTGCATCAAAGCGGACACCGCTGTTTTGGTTGGTGCTCTTTTTATCTTGGTCGATCGTGTAAAATGTATTCCCATTTATCTCGTACCCTTGGAATGTACATATGTTTGAAGATGGTAACCTCGGCCAACAAGAACAGCTGCTCCACAACAGATGGGTCATTAATGAGATGTCTTTGCAACCAACTCGCCGAAGGTATTCATGTGTTGACGTGTAATCAAGGAATCGGGCTGGCCCGGGTTTATTTCTCGTAAAGCATTCTTATGTTTCTCGATGTACGGAGCCACCAAGATGGAATTGTATAGAACTCGTGTAGTGTGCTTGATTGAAAGAAATCTTGTCCCCGCACACCATTGATTTCCTTCCTAGTGTGCCTTTTCCAAGTCAGCCTCCCCTCATACCGAGATTCAGGAACACCAATCGGCTTAAGGTCGTGAAGAAAGTCAACAAAAAACTCAATGACCTCCTCGGTTCCGTAGCCCTTTGAGATACTTCCTTCCGGCCTATCTCGGTTATGAACATATTTCTTTAAGACTCCCATGAACCTCTCGAAGGGGAACATATTGTGTAGAAATACAGGACCGAGAATTCTAATCTCTTCAACTAGGTGAACGAGGAGGTGCGTCATAATATTGAAGAAGGATGGTGGGAACAACAACTCGAAGTCGGCAAGACATTCGACCACATCTTCCCGTAATCCCGACAAAGTTTCGGATCCATTACCTTCCGAGAAATTGCGTTGAGGAATGCACATATCTTCACAATGGCTAGTCGAACATTTTCTCGGTAGAAGTCCCCTCAATGCAACCGGAAGCAATTGTGTCATAAGCACGTGACAGCTCATGGGACTTCGGGTTTTGGAATTTTTTCTCCTTCATATTTACTATCCCCTTTATATTCGACGAGAAACCAGACGGAACCTTGATACTGAATAGGGCTTCAAAAAAGATCTCCTTCTCTTGTTTGGTCAGAGCGTAGCTGGCAGGCCCTACAAACTGCCCTGGATGATTGCCGTTTCGTCCTTTATGAAGTTCCTGGTTAAGGATGGCAATGGAGCGGGTTTGGACGGATATAGGAAAACCAGATCCATGCCCAAATCCATCAGCCTCGCTCTGCCCCGCCCACGAAAGTATCCATGGGCATGGATGTCGCCCCAAATCCAAATCCGATGGATACCCGGATATCCATGGATATCCATGCCCATAAAATTTGAGTACCATTTCAGCAATATTTCACTTGCGTTTCATCAATAATAAGCTAACATGAATATTTTGGCAGCATCGACATTATTTCCGTAGCATTTCAGTCGTAATTATGTCGACATTTCATAGGAATATCAAAGCAACAATATATCACATTACCGAGGAGGCGGAGCAATCAACGAAGATCCACAGTTAATGTGGCCGGCGGAAGCCCTACCAGCACAAGGCGGTTCCGTGATTATTTAGAGTATAAAATCATTAAGGCTTAAATTAAGGGTTTGGTCATTTGGGCCTAAAAAAGGACAGCCAATCGTAGGTAAAATCGCATGTGTCACTGACATGTGGGTCCCACATGTCGCTTGGATATCCATCGAATATCCATGGAGCAAAAGCTCTGCCCGTGCCCGCTCCATGAATTATTGGATATCCGCCCCATGAAATCCGTGGACACAACCAACCCTCCATACCCGTGCCCGGCGGGTCGAATATCCGTGGATACCCGGATCCGTGGATAAAATTGCCATCGTGATTCCTGGTCCTCCCGTGCTTCTGATGTATCTTTTGTCTTTCCATACACGCCCAGAAAACCTAGAATATTCACACAAAGATTCTTGGTCAGGTGCATCACGTCGATTGCAGAGCGGACTTCCAGGACTTTCCAGTATTCTAGCTCCCAAAAAATAGATTTCTTCTTCCACATGGGCGCGTGTCCGTCGGCGTCTTTCGGAACAGGTCGACCGCCCGGACCCTTTCCAAAGATAACATTTAAATCCTTGACCATGTCAAATATATCAGCACCACTACGGGGACAGGCTTCGGACGGCGGTCTGCCTCGCCATCAAAATGCTTTCCTTTTTTCCTTAAGGGATGCTTGCGCGGAAGGTAACGACGATTGAATGGGTACACAACTTTTCTGCTTTTTCCCAAATATTTACTTTTAGTCTCATCTAAACAGTGTGTGCATGCATTGTATCCTTTGTTCGTCTGTCCTGAAATGTTACCGAGAGCAAGGCCAATCATTGATGGTTACGAATAGCAACCCTCGTAGGTCAAATTCTTGCTCGGTGTGCTCATCCCACACACGTACACCTGGTTTGGCCCACAACTCCAAAAGTTCATCGACTAATGGCCTTAGGTACACATCAATGTCGTTGCCCGGTTGCTTTGGGCCTTGGATAAGCACTCGTCATCATAATGAACTTCCGCTTCATGCACAACCAAGGAGGAAGGTTGTAGATACATAGAGTCACGGGCCAGGTGCCGTGGATCGCAGCTCGCTCCCCAAAAGGATTCATGCCATCCGTACTTAGACCAAAGTATAAGTTCCTTGCCTCACCCGCAAAATCCGGGAACTCTCTCCCGATGTTTCTCCACCGCCGACCATCGCCGGGGTGCCTCAACATCGCGTCTTTCTTACGTTCTTCCATGTGCCATTGCAACAACTCGGGCATGCTCTTTGTTTCCGAACAAACGTTTCAACCGTGGTATTATTGGAGCATACCACATCACCTTCGCAGAACCCTCTTCCCGGGTGGCTCGCCCTCAACATCACCAGGGTCATCTTTTCTGATCTTATACCGCAATGCACCACATATCGGACATTTATTCAAATTCTCGTACTTCTCACCGCGGTAGAGGATACAATCATTAATGCATGCATGTATCTTCCGCACATCTAATCCTAGAGGGCAGACAAGCTTCTTTGCTTCATATGTACCGACGGGCAATTCATTATTTCTTGAAACAAGTCTTCTTTAATATTATCATCAATTTCTCAAATCCCGAGTCACCTACACCGACCTCTCGCCTTCCATTTCAGCAATTCCAATATGCTACCCAGCTTTTCTATGCCCATCTTCACAACCTCGGGTACAACAATTTGTGGTGGTCCTCTAACATCTTGTCGAACCGCAACCTCTCCTTATCCGTGCCACAGCCTCTTCTTGCATCGAAATGGCCCGACGAAGATCATCATCAACAGGATCATCCGATGCCTCGTTCTTCACCTCCTTCTTCTTCATTGTCGTCCATTGCGGTATCATCGCATTCGGAGAACATAGATCGGTAATGGTCATCATTATCTTCTTCTTCATCGCTCGTCTTCCATCATAACCCCTTCTTCTCCGTGCTTGGTCCAAACATTATAGCCGGACATGAATCCAAACCGAGCGTGTGGCTCTTAATGTCTCTTGAGCAAGAGTAATCCTTCTCGTTCTTACATTTTAGACATGGACAGCACATAAAACCTTGCTTCGACTTGTTGACCTCGGCCACAAGCGAGGAAAGAATTCACGCCCTCTCCGAAAGCGGGGCACATCGGTTACCGTACATCCATGGATGACTCATCTCGCATCATAAGTACAATTATATATGTATCAGATGCAATCACCTTTCTAAAATTAGTATTGTACGGACTATGTATATATATATACGAGAAAATAGTGGCTAACCTTTTAGGATCAAAAAGAGGAGAAATATTATCAAATAAAATCAAGTGGCATCCCTCTTACAAGCATTCCATCAAAAACCTCTTGTGCACAAAAGGGGTGCCGACAGGAAGCCCCAACACTCAGACACCTTTTGTCGCGGGTCGAGATACGGCCCGCGACAAAAGGGCGCGACAAAAGGCCCTGCCCGCTCCACATGGTTTCTGGGCGACGTGGCCAGGCCATTTGTCGCGGGTGCAGGCGCGCCCGCGACAAAAGGCTCCCACGAAAGCCCTGTTTTCCACTAGTGTTAATTTGGATCACAAGTTTTAAAAAAGAAGACTATTCAAAGAAAAAAAGAACACATAATCCTTAGTGATGACATATAGAAGAAGCATCGTTTGAGTTTTTTTCTCTTGTGCAATGAACTGCTGATCGAGTCCTAGAGTATGAAAATTTCAAAATCACCGTATTATGTGTGAAAATTATTGAAAAAAAAATATTTTAAAAAAATCCGCTCACTGTTGCTCTTCTTCCTAAAACATATCTTGAACATGAAAATACCAATGTATATAATTGGACTATATTTTTTATGAACATGGTACAACGCATCGCTTATAAACACGCATGTACACTCAACCCTATGAACGCACGCACACACTACCCTGTGAGCACCTCCGAGAAATTGAGCCGGCATATTTTGAGATTGGTGAAGTCAGCACTGGCGTCTTGCTATTAACAGTCACTGTCACCTACCATTGAAAGCATACGCCGGTTAAATCCTAAAATTAATCCAGATAAATGCAAACACTAATGCCAAGTCTAAGACTTCAATCTAGCCGGGTTGGATGACAGGGACGGAGAGAAGGGGATGAGGGGGGCTTAGCCACCCCCATGATTGGAATTTTATGAAGAATACTACTCATTAGAGCTCTAATTTTTTGCTGATTTAGCTAACTCTGCCCCCTCGTCAAGTTTACAACATAATTTTGCCCCCCTCAAGCTGGAAAGCTGGCTCCGTCCCTGCTGGTTGCACTAACCACCTACCTTACCTCGCGCCCAATTGTCGAGGACCGGAGCACATATATGTTGTGAATTAATATTACTTTAAATATATTTAATTACGTGGATCACAAATTTTAAAAAAGAGAACTATTCAAAGAACAAAAAACACATAATCCACGGTGATAACATGTAAAAGAAGCTTTGTTCGAGTTTTTTCTCCCAGTGCAACGCACGGACACTTTTGCTAGTTTAATTCAAAGAAAAATGGATTAATAAAGAATCATTAAAAATAAGACCATATTTTTACTGCTTAAATAAGTTCATAAATTAAAAAGGACTTCAAAATAACTTGGCAATATTCCAAGTTAATATTTTCACTCCTAAGGAGTAATCATAAATTGTTCTTATTCGACACCTCCGACATGAAATAACAAAACACCGGGAAGGGGGAACCAAACCCTAAAAACTGAAAGCATGCATATTTGTATCTTTAAACATTGCCCTTATCGGACAATGATGCTATCTTTCAGAAACAGAGGACCAGGGTCAGTCCAAACAATCCAACTGCACTACATTGCAGTCGCCAGGAAAGTTCATCGCTTGCTCATGTTACTTTGAGTATTTTTACCAAATTAATTGCAAAGTACTATGATTATCACTCTTGCATGAAAAGCAAAGGTATTAATTTCATAACTATGAATATGACTATGTGGTGGGCAATGGAACCGTGGTATGAGTATGGTGGAGGTTCCATTGCAAGGGTTTGTATCCATCTAGGATTAAGAACCAATGTCGTCTTGTGATTCTTGTACCGTAAAACTCGTTTTAACCATAAGATCTGGAGTGGGACGAAGTAGTCAATTGTATTTCTTCCTCTCGTACATCAACAGATGCGCTTACCGTAGCAGTTGTGTCTTGCGAGAACAACCGGTGGGTGGGGATCCCATTCTAATTCCCCACGGTAATGCGGTCTATGATGTGTTGCAACGGCCGGCGAAGGTATCATGGTTGCGACCTAGTAGTTGTCGAGGTCGGAAGGTATCCACGTGATACATACCGGCGAGGACCCATGGTCAGAATTGCAACAAAGGGTGGGTGTGCGAGGTCACGAAGGAGTATAATTTGACTAGGACCTTATACCGGGCCTCACACCACGGAAGTGTGGACGGGAAAGCTGCTCAGTTGGCACCAAGGTTAAGATCTCTTATGGGTAAATCAACACACCTCTGCAGAGTGTAATGAATCGTGACCTGTCACTCCTTGTTCTGGGATTTGGAACTGCGAACGCTGCCGGAAAGGAACTCCATGAAGTTCTAGTAAACAGGTGAAGGCTGACAGACATAGTTCTTCTCAATAAAAGAAACCTTTTGAAGAAATGATTATGAAAACCTGCATTGGTATTAGACTTTCTGGTCTAATGTCGTAGCTAGTGCATTAAACACATCTTTCCTATAATGAACTTCTTGAGTACGCTCGTAGTCATACCTCTTATAATCCCCTGCTTCGATTGTCTGAATCACCTTGAGGAGGCCACCGAAGGACCAGACGGAGCAGATGGGATCTTCTACGAAGAACCAGACCTCTCTGGAGGAGTAGAGGGGGTCGACTACCTGATTGTCTACGGAACCAGGGAGGTTCCAGAAGGAGAACAAGTGTGATCCACCGTAGTGATAGTAGTAATCGAGCAGCACGAACTCTTTAGCATTTAGCGGCTCGAGTCCAATAATGTATAACTTATTAAGACTTCTATTAAGTAAGTTAAGTAGGGTTCAACTCGAACCTAGGAGTAAACCTCTATGGACCCAGGAGGAGCTCCAATATGATGTACATATATGGATTGTAACAATATGTGAATGAGTTTGAGACCAGCTATGTTTCTGTTGTACTACTCTGAGGGATGTAATAATTGCGGATTGGTACTTCGCGAATGTTGTATCAACGATTGGCATACTACAACATGCAGTGGTATGCAGGGTCACCACAGTTGGTATCAGAGCAAAAGCTTTGACCTTAGGTTGGAACCTAGTTAATGGGACGAGACCTGTAGGAGTCAAATACGACTAGTAAAGGATTCTCTAAAAATATGATGACTATTCACTTGAGAATAAAACATTCATATCTTTTAGTGCGATGTTTCTTTATTATAACTATTGTGATGCATTATTACTAATATTCTATTCATTCTTATCTACAGCCAACAATGTCCAGTTCACATTCCGGACGTAACGTGAAAGTGAAGGAATCCACTTTGAACGACTATGACGGAGGACTTGCTGATATACTCCGAGCTATGTTACTCGAATTTGGGTGCGATCCCCAAATCCGGGTGATTAAGTACATGTACTATGACGGTACTGTACTAGCAAAGTGTAGGGTAGGACTTCAGTTACCCGAAGCCTTAGGGATGAGTGCAGTTATGCCTGCTGGAGAGGCTAGGACTATCATAACAGCCTATCACATAGCCATAATGAAAGCCATCACAGACATTCGCGAGCATAAGACTAAGGAACTTATTGGCTCCGAATTTGCACACATTCCACATATGGAGGAGGACGATGATCCGTCTCTAAACCACTTTAAGTTAGCCAAGAGATAGCCTGCAGAAGCCGCAAAATACATGGAGAACTGTAGAAACCTTCTGACTTTGTTCTTTCAGTTGAACCGACACTTGTCGGGAGCAATTGATACAATGTTAGATGATTTCACTGAGCCCAAGGAGGATTCAAAGGGTAAGGATCTGATGGAGAGTGAGACCATACACCAGTTTACTCAACTGGTGATTATATTGAGATAGATGCTCCTGAGCCACAACCCACACCTCAAACACCAAGGTACTTTCCTAGTAGCTCACAAGGTGGATATGAGGGCGGAGAGGAATCCGGGAACCACGTTCGGAGACCCCTATAGAGAATTCCACTGGATGGCGTTAGGGATCATTCATGGGAAACTATGGAGATCCAGTGAGATGTGATCCGGAGAGGGATCAAGACGCCGTAGATCAGTACCAAAGCTATCAATATAGTACGGGAGACTACGAGGAGTATCCGATAGTGATTGAATCAGACTCTGAGGGAGGAAATGTGAACAATGGAGTCACAGGGGAGTACTATGCATCGCTAAATAATTATTTCCTGATGACAGATTTCTCCTTGGGATCATCCTCTGATTCGGATTACCAGCCTACTGGGAAGCCCTATGTTCCAGAATCTATCATGAGGACGACACGTTCGACGGGATGAAAGCCTGGAATGTACGAGGAGTGAACAGCGAGTAGTGACCACCAAAGGAGGCGAGGCTGCAATACTATTTTACCTTATGTATTGTAGTGTGTACTAGTTTTATGAGTTGTAATTTTCATGCAATAAGTGAGTTTGCATACTCACACTACTTATGAGTATTGTAATAAACCCCTTAAGTATGTATATACATGGTATATGTTTTGTATGATTTGGATTTGCATCTTGATTTCCATTGCGTGACTAGTTTTGTGCACAAGGTTGAGCTCAGAAAACTTGCGCATGGAGTAACTGTGAGTACCACTTTGTGTTACAGAGCTAGGGGGTGATGTCGGGAAAGGAGAGCGAAGCGCAACGCCTCGAGCGCGAGGCCAAGAAGAAGGAAGAGGCAGATGAAGCCGCAAGGAATCAGTTTCTACCACCACCACCTCCGATGACACAACAAAACTTTCTCCAGCACATGCAAATGCTAGAGGAAAGGCAATGTGGAACCATGCAGCAGCATACCATGTTTTTCCAAGAGTTTCTGCAACAGAACAGAATAGAAAGGCCATAGAAGCAAGGCGTTACTCTGTCTGACTTCCATAATACAAAGCTAATATCCTTCGCTTACGCACCGGAGCCAATGGACGCAGAGGATTGGCTGATGGACACTGAGCGCAAGCTCAAGACTGTTGGATGCACAGACAAGAAAAAGTGAGATACGCAACACACCTGTTGTGTGGACCCGCTGCATCATGGTGGGATAACGTCATAGCAGAACACCCAGCTGAGAAGGTATTCACCTAGGAAGAATTCAAGCATAAGTTCAGGGAATCCAATGTCCCTGAGAGTATAATCAAGTTGAAGCGAAGAGAGTTCGAGAGTCTCGAACAGAAGGACACGGCAATTCTAACCTATGTCAGTGAGTTCTCAGGGCTATCTAGATACGCCGCTGAGGAGGTAAATACTGAGGATAAAAAAAAGAAAAGATTCATGAGGGGACTGGATCCTCATTTCAAGATGCAGCTCAGAATGCTGAGAGCAATAGAGTTCCAGGAGTTGCTTGATGCCGCAATCACCCTGGAGGATGATTTCAAACAGGTACAAGAGGAGAAGCGGAAGAAGGCCAAGTATGAACCAAAGAAGTTTGTTAGCAACAAACCCAATACCAGTTTGAGTTTCAAGCCCAGATACAACCACAATAACAACAGAAGGACCCAGGGATTCCAGTCTATGGCCTACATTGTTTGCCGTAACTGTGGATTCAAAGGACATGTCTAAAAGGATTGCCGTAATCCAAAGGTGATTTGCTTTGGTTGTCGCCAGGAAGGGCATATGCTGAAAGATTGCCCTAACAAAAACAATGGAGGAGGAAAGTCAGGGGGAGGTGGGAGCCGTAATGGGAATTCCGGAGGAAACTGGAAGAACAAGAATCCCTTCGGACAGTTGAACTGTACCGGCCTGGAGGAGGTGATAAACTTGGACAAAGCGGTCATAGGTACGCTTCAGATACTCACTCATCGTAGCAAAGAACTTTTTGATACTGGTGCAACCACATCGTTCATTTCTCAGCAATTCATTATCAAACATGGGATTAATTGCACTAAGTTAGAAACACCCATTACCATATTATCTGCGAGGGGAACAATATTAGTTACCCACGTTAAGCAAGAACAGGTCATCGTGATCCGTAGATGTGCATTTGACGCAGACCTGTTTGTTCTACCTATGAAGGACATATATGTCATTCTTGGTATGAACTGGTTAGAGGAGAATGGAGCCTTGATAGATTGTGCGAACAAGACTGTGTCTTTGAAAAGTCCGGATGGAGGAATGATGATTTATCAAGGAGATAAGCATACCCAGATCGAGGTTGAGCTACAGTTGAATATCATGAAAAAGGTGAAACTTGAGGATATACCAATAGTCAATGAGTTCCAAGATGTTTTTCCGAAGGAGTTGCCGGGAATGCCACCAGACAAGGAAATAGAGTTTACCATAGATCTAATCCCAAGAACAGCTCCAATTGCCAAAGTGATACGTCCCAAACGTATCTATAATTTTTGATGCTCCATTCTTGTTTTGTTACAATTCTATAAGTTTTATGTGCACTTTTCCACACTTTTTAGCATTTTCTGGGACTAACCTATTAACGCAGATGCCGCAATGCCGCTTCCGTTTTCTGTTGTTTTTGTGTTTCAGAAAAGTTGTACATGAAAGTTTCTCGGAATTGGACAAAACAAAAGCCCAGAGTCTTATTTTTCCGGGACAAAGACGGAGCCAGAAGGACACGGGCAGGAGAGCTGCCACATTGCAGTACATAGGGTAGGTGCATTGATAACGCGTGAAGCACACGTCCGTTGGGAACCCCAAGAGGAAGGTGATGAGTGATACGTCTCCGACGTATCGATAATTTCTTATGTTCCATGCCACATTATTTATGATATCTACATGTTTTACACACATTATATGTCGTATTTATGCATTTTCCGGCACTAACCTATTAACGAGATGCCGAAGAGCCGACTCGTTGTTTTCTGCTGTTTTTGGTTTCAGAAATCCTAGTAAAGAAATATTCTCGAATTGGACGAAATCAACGCCCGTGGTCCTATTTTTCCACGAAGCTTCCAGAAGACCGAGGGAGAGTCGAAGTGGGGCCACGAGGTGGCGACACACCAGGGCGGCGCGGCCTAGGCCCTGGCCGCGCCGGCCTGTGGTGTGGGCCCCTCGTGCCACCCCGCCTACTTAAAGCCTTCGTCGCGAAACCCCCTGTACCGAGAGCCACGATACGGAAAACCTTACTGAGACGCCGCCGCCGCTAATCCCATCTCGGGGGATTCTGGAGATCACCTCCGGCACCCTGCCGGAGAGGGGATTCATCTCCCGGAGGACTCTTCACCGCCATGGTCGCCTCCGGAGTGATGAGTGAGTAGTTCACCCCTGGACTATGGATCCATAGCAGTAGCTAGATGGTTGTCTTCTCCTCATGTGCTTCATTGTCGGATCTTGTGAGCTGCCTAACATGATCAAGATCATCTATCTGTAATTCTATATGTTGTGTTTGTCGGGATCCGATGGATAGAGAATGCTATGTTATGTTGATTATCAATCTATTACCTATGTGTTGTTTATGATCTTGCATGCTCTCCGTTATTAGTAGAGGCTCGGCCAAGTTTTTGCTCTTAACTCCAAGAGGGAGTATTTATGCTCGATAGTGGGTTCATGCCTCCATTAAATGCGGGACAAGTGACGAAAGTTCTAAGGTTGTGGATGTCTTGTTGCCACTAGGGATAAAACATTGATGCTATGTCCGAGGATGTAGTTATTGATTACATTACGCACCATACTTAATGCAATTGTCTGTTGTTTTGCAACTTAATACTGGAAGGGGTTCGGATGATAACCTCGAAGGTGGACTTTTTAGGCATAGATGCATGCTGGATAGCGGTCTATGTACTTTGTCGTAATGCCCAATTAAATCTCACAATATTCATCATGTCATGTATGTGCATTGTTATGCCCTCTCTATTTGTCAATTGCCCGACTGTAATTTGTTCACCCAACATGCTATCTTATGGGAGAGACACCTCTAGTTAACTGTGGACCCCGGTCCATTCTTTTATACTGAAATACAATCTGCTGCTATTGTTTTACTGTTCTTTGCAAACAATCATCATCCACACTATACATCCAATCCTTTGTTACAGCAAGCCGGTGAGATTGACAACCTCACTGTTTTGTTGGGGCAAAGTACTTTGTTTGTGTTGTGCAGGTTCCACGTTGGCGCCGGAATCTCTGGTGTTGCGCCACACTACATCCCGCCGCCATCAACCTTCAACGTGCTTCTTGGCTCCTCCTGGTTCGATTAACCTTGGTTTCTTTCTGAGGGAAAACTTGCTGCTGTGCGATGACCTTCCTCTTGGGGTTCCCAACGAACGTGTGAGTTACACGCCATCAAGCTCTTTTTCTGGCGCCGTTGCCGGGGAACGAAGAAAAGTTACGCCACAAAGATTTTCAACTCCCACGTCAACAGCTCTTTTTCTAGCGCCGTTGCCGGGGAGATCAAGACACGCTGCAGGGGAGTCTCCACAATCCAATCTCTTTACTTTGTTTTTGTCTTGCTTTATTTTATTTACTACTTTGTTTGCTGCACTTATATTAAAACACAAAAAAAATTAGTTGCTAGTTTTACTTTATTTACTGTCTTGCACTCTATATCAAAAACACAAAAAAATTAGTTTACTTGCATTTATTTTATCTAGTTTGCTTTATTTACTACTGCTAAAATGGCCACTCCTGAAAATACTAAGTTGTGTGACTTCACAACCACAAATAATAATGATTTCCTATGCACACCTATTGCTCCACCTGCTACTACAGCAGAATTCTTTGAAATTAAACCTGCTTTACTGAATCTTGTTATGCGAGAGCAATTTTCTGGTGTTAGTTCTAATGATGTTGCTGCCCATCTCAATAACTTTGTTGCTATCTCTGCCTAAGAATAGTATTGATTCATGGACTAAATGCAAGGATGCTTTTATTGGTAGATATTATCCCCCTGCTAAAATTATATCTTTGAGAAGTAGCATCATGAATTTTAAACAATTAGATAATGAACATGTTGCTCAAGCTTGGGAAAGAATGAAATCTTTGGTTAAAAATTGCCCAACCCATGGACTGACTACTTGGATGATCATCCAAACCTTTTATGCAGGACTGAACTTTTCTTCGCGGAACCTATTGGATTCAGCTGCTGGAGGTACCTTTATGTCCATCACTCTTGGTGAAGCAACAAAGCTCCTTGATAATATGATGATTAATTACTCTGAATGGCACACGGAAAGAGCTCCACAAGGTAAGAAGGTAAATTCTCGTCGAAGAATCCTCTTCCTTGAGTGATAAGATTGATGCTATTATGTCTATGCTTGTGAATGATAGGACTAGTGTTGATCCTAATAATGTTCCGTTAGCTTCATTGGTTGCCCAAGAAGAACATGTTGATGTAAACTTCATTAAAAATAATAATTTCAACAACAATGCTTATCGGAACAATTCTAGTAATAACTACAGGCCATATCCTTATAATAATGGTAACGGTTATGCTAATTCTTATGGGAATTCTTACAACAATAATAGGAACACACCCCTGGACTTGAAGCTATGCTTAAAGAATTTATTAGTACACAAACTGCTTTTAACAAATGCTGTTGAGGAAAAGCTCAATAAAATTGATATTCTCGCTTCTAAGGTTGATAGTCTTGCCTCCGATGTTGATCTTTTGAAATCGAAAGTTATGCCTAATAAGGATATTGAAAATAAAATTGTTACTACAGCAAATGCCATCCAAGTTAGAATTAATGAGAATATAAGATTGATGGCCGAATTGCATGCTAGGTGGGAAAGAGAAGAAAATGAAAAACTAGCTAAAAAGAACAATGTAGCTAAAGTTTGGACTATTACCACCACTAGTAATGCTAATGCTCCACATGTTGCTGCACCTCCTACTATTAATTGTCAAATAATTGGTGTTGGCAATGTTACTACTCCTAGTGCAAAGCCCGCAAAATTGCCTGAAACTGCTAAAACTGCTGAAACTGCCTGTGATAAAACTGCTGAATTTTTTTCCAACATTGGGGATGATGATCCCATTGCTTTAGATTGTAATGGTTTAGATTTTGATGATTGCCACATCTCTGAAGTTATAAAGTTCTTACAAAAACTTGCTAAGAGTCCTAATGCTAGTGCTATAAATTTAGCCTTTACGAAACATATTACAAATGCTCTCATAAAAGCTAGAGAAGAGAAACTAAAACTTGAAACTTCTATTCCTAGAAAGTTAGAGGATGGTTGGGTGCCCATCATTAAGATGAAGGTCAATAACTTTGATTGTAATGCTTTATGTGATCTTGGTGCAAGTATTTCCGTTATGCCTAAGAAAATTTATAATATGCTTGACTTGCCACCATTGAAAAACTGTTATTTGGATGTTAATCTTGTTGATAATGCTATAAAGAAACCTTTGGGGAGAGTTGATAATGTTCGCATTACCGTTAACAATAACCTTGTCCCCGTTGATTTTGTTGTCTTGGATATTGAATGCAATGCATCTTGTCCCATTATATTGGGAAGACCTTTTCTTCGAACTGTTGGTGCTATCATTGATATGAAGGAAGGTAATATTAAATATCAATTTCCTCTCAAGAAAGGTATGGAACACTTCCCTAGAAATAGAATGAAGTTACATTTTGATTCTATTATTAGAACAAATTATGATGTTGATGCTTCGTCTCTTGATAATACTTGATATACACTTTCTGCGCCTAGCTGAAAGACGTTAAAGCAAAGCGCTTATGGGAGACAACCCATGTTTTTACTACAGTATTTTTGTTTTGAATTTGAGTCTTGGAAGTTGTTTACTACTGTAGCAACCTCTCCTTATCTTAGTTTTGTGTTTTGTTGTGCCAAGTAAAGTCTTTGATAGTAAAGTGAATACTAGATTTGGATTGCTGCGCAGTAACAGATTTCTTTGCTGTCACGAATTCCGACCTGCCTCTCTGTAAGTAGCTCAGAAAATTATGCCAATTTACGTGCGTGATCCTCAGATATGTACGCAACTTTCATTCAATTTGGGCATTTTCATTTGAGCAAGTCTGGTGCCTCAATAAAATCCATGTTTACGGACTGTTCTGTTTTGACAGATTCTGCCTTTTATTTCGCATTGCCTCTTTTGCTATATTGGATGAATTTCTTTGATCCATTAATGTCCAGTAGCTTTATGCAATGTCCAGAAGTGTTAAGAATGATTATGTCACCTCTGAACATGTTAATTTTTATTGTCCACTAACCCTCTAATGAGTTGTTTCGAGTTTGGTGTGGAGGAAGTTTTCAAGGATCAAGAGAGGGAAATGATGCAATATGATCAAGAAGAGTGAAAGCTCTAAGCTTGGGGATGCCCCGGTGGTTCACCCCTGCATATTCTAAGAAGACTCAAGCGTTTAAGCTTGGGGATGCCCAAGGCATCCCC
This sequence comes from Lolium rigidum, assembly GCF_022539505.1. NCBI lineage: Eukaryota > Viridiplantae > Streptophyta > Magnoliopsida > Poales > Poaceae > Lolium > Lolium rigidum. The sequence continues at coordinate 212,762,294 of NC_061514.1, forward strand.
TTCTTCATAGACAACATTATCGAGTTCCTCCCCTGAAACTATATTTTTATTCCGTCACATCTTATGTACTTTGCTTGGAGCGTCGGTTTGTTTTTGTTTTTGTTTTTGTTTGAATAAAATGGATCCTAGCTTTCATTGTGTGGGAGAGAGACACGCTCCGCTGTTGCATATGGACAAATATGTCCTTATTCTTTACTCATAGTATTCATGGCGAAGGTTGAATCTTCTTCGTTAAATTGTTATATGGTTGGAATCGGGAAATGCTACATGTAGTAACTCTAAAATGTCTTGAATAATTTGATAGGTGCTGAAGAAAGTTGTCGGTGTCTTTGTGTTAAC
>NC_061514.1:212762732-212780506 GCF_022539505.1 Lolium rigidum
TACTTACTCGTATTTATTTCATCCGTTACATCAAAACCTCACGAATACTTGTCTGTGAGCATTTACAGTGAAACCTTCATCGAAACTGCTTGTCAACACCTTCTGCTCCTCGTTGGGATCGACATTCTTACTTATCGAAGATACTACGATACACCCCCTATACTTGTGGGTCATCATCGACTAGGGGCACCCCGGAGTCCATGAAGTGGACGAGGAGAAGCACCGTGTCTCAGTGAGCATCCTCGTTGAAGGAATCTAGAAGACGGGGTCTCAGTTGCTATCAATCGACCGTTCCCTTTCTTTGGCATCCCGCAGAAGAATGAAGATCGTCGTCTTCCTCGTCTCTGGCGGACTCCGTCGAGCAGTTCATTAGCATCACGGTGAGCTTGCGATTCTCTGGAGCCTCTTATTGACCTCTAGCATCGACCGTAGCGCCTGATTGATTAGTCGCTGGAGTTCACTGCCACGGTAGAGCTCGCCGGAGTTAGCTTCGGTGATCCCCTCGCAAAACCAACACCACCATCGTGTTTAGTAGCTCGAGAGGAGTCGGAAAAACCTAGTAGTCCGTCTCGGGAGGCCGTAAATCGGCGGCGCCGTCATGCGCTGACCGTCGGCGGTCATTGACCGGCGAGGTCGACGTGTCCGTAGGAACCACCTATGTCCCTTGACCAGTCCTCGCCTGGGTGGCAGCTGAGGTAGCCTTGACCCCACATGTCTGTGACAGTAGCTAGGAAACGAATCGGTATCTTTAGTATTTTTTGTATTTAGTTGAAAACCAAAAAATCACTGAAACTTTGTAGAAATAAATAAAATTCATTTCTACTCATAAAAATATAAATAATATATGAAAATGCTCACAAAAATAAACTCTACTCAATAAAATATAAAATAAAAATGTGTGTCAAAATAAAAATCCACTTATTTTTACCTTTATGAAATCTGACTTTTCATCTGTCCTAAATACAATTTGAATTCAATAATTATTTAAGTTTCTAAAACAAATAGTGTGTAATGAATAAGTAAATAAAATATTAAGATTGAATTTCTTTATCATATTTCATAAACTAAAATATTAGTAGTATTTTAAGAACCCTAATTTGCAAATTACTATTTCCCATTTTCTTTCAATAATAATAAAGCAAGAAAATAGTAAAAGCTAATATTATTTTGGTAGTTCAAAAATTGTGTATTTAAACATTTTTTAGTTAACAATTTATTATTTTAAAACCTAATAATAACTATAAAACCTAGTTTCTAATTAAACCCTAAGTATTTTTTATCATAATTATTAAATTATTTAAAAATTAATAAATTATTAAGTCCATTATTAATTTCACTTCAAAGTAGTTAATAAATCCAACTCCATTACTAAGTATCGTTTTATAAATGATATCACAATTTTAAAAACCTAGTTCTAATATAAGTAAGGACCTTGATTCCATTATTCCATGTGATCATTCCACATTAGATTCCACTCTAAAACCCTAGTTGTTTATCACATGTGATCATGTGAACTTCACCTTTACATATAGAACCTTAATAAGCAACAAATGAACTCATGCTTGTGCCTACTAAAATAAAACTAGGACAATTCATATGAAGTCATTATTTCATGTCTTATTTCTGAATCATCCCTATATGATCCACTAGTGCCACTTAGGGGCAAACCCTAACCTGTTAATCACATATTAGCACCATTGATCCCCATTCTTAAATATCACCTCATTGAATCAACCATAATACCTATTTAGCAGACTTAATTGAACCTAATGGTGAACCCTAATTGACTTGTTAATTGCATATCATCAACCTTAGCCCCATAACTTAGTAGAAACCATGGTGATTAACCATACTACCAATTTTGAATAGCAATTCACATCACATGCTCCTATTCAACTAAATCATATTTAAGAAATAATAAACCATCTAGCTTAGAAACACATTATCGATTCCTTAGTGAAACAAATAGGAAAATATAGCAAACCCTAATAGTTATAGTAAACCCTAACTCATGGCACCATCTTGATGACATCATTTGATATCATAACTATGATCAACCATAGTAATAAACCTGCCAATACTTGCTACATATAGTCCCATTCTACTTAAGAACCAACTAGTCCCTAATAATGAACTAAGTGAATCCAATAGTAAACCCTAATAGCACTTAGCTCCTACTTATAGTAGTTCTTGTTCTTTAACAAACATGTTCTTCAAAAGTTATTCTTTTGAAGTACAAATGTCAATCAACCCATAGAAGCCATAGTTCTTATTTGAAATACTTATTATTTATTAATCAACATGTTCTTCAAAAGTTATTCTTTTGAAGTATAATATATGTAATCATCAACCAACCACCATAGAACTTAAAATTGACAACTGTTCTTTACATATTATTCAACTACAATTCCTTTATGTGTATTCTTATTATGATGCATTATATCATTTGTTTATGATGTTAATACAACCAACCCTAATAAGAACCTTGTTTGAGAATCATCCTAAAAGTGCAACACACTCTAAAGAAATTTTTACAACTCACCCAATCCTAAATCATCAGGGCTAAGTTACGCTCGGGGCGATTGCATCTCATACTATGCATCATAGCATCTTTGCCAGTTCTTTCAACATTGTCCTTACCGGATGATGATGGTATTTCAGAATTTGGAGTTATCACGTATCGAAGCTTTTTCTTGCATAATCTTGCAGTCAAGAAAGGCAAGTTCATCGCTTTCTCATGTCATTTGATTATTTTTATCAAACTATATGCAAAGTAATATACTTACCACTCCTGCATTGAAAAGCAAAATATTATTTTACAATTATGAATATGATTATGTGGTGGGCAATGGAACCATGGTATGTGTTGATTGGTCGAAGTTCCATTGCAAGGGTACTACTCATCTAGGATTAAGTACCAATGACGTCTAGTGATTCTAGCGCCATACAAATCGCGTTAACCATAAGATCCATAATGGCTCTGGGAAGTCAGCTTTATCTTTTCCCTCTTGCATATCAACGGACTTGATAGAGCCTGGCTAGGTGTTGGGATAACACTGCAGTTGGTTGGGAAATCCTTTAAAATCCCCATCCATGTGGATGAGAGGCTCAACCGTCTATGAGGGATTGTCCGTAGCAGATCGGGGGTAAAGCCGTATGATCGGGAGAAGTCTACCGGGGATGTGCGGATGGACAAAAGGTTGGGTATGCAGGTTCGTGGAGAAGGCAGTGATTAGCTTGGTTCTTATACCTGGCCTCACACCAAGGAAGTGTGGACGGAGCTTGCAGCCCGGTTGGCAATAAGGATAAGTTCTCTTATGGAAAAAGTAACGCACCTCTGCAGAGTGTATCAAATTGTGGTTGTCACTCCCTGTTCCGGGAAGGGAACTACGAACGCGGCAGGAAAGGAACTCCGTGAAGTTTTGTTCAACCTGTGAAGACTGATGGGCATAGTTTTTAGAATAAAAACCTTTTGAAGGAATGTTTACGAAAACTTGCATTCGCCTATGACTTTCTGGTCTGTGGCTGTAGCTAGTGCACGATACACATATTTCCTAATATGAACTTGCTGAGTACGCTCGTACTCATTCCCTCCCATTTGAACCCCCTTCTTAGATCAAGGCACTGAAGGAGAAACTACCGTGGAACTCAAAGACAAAGGAGTCAACTGCAACAAGATGAAGAATCCAATCAAAAAAGTCAATGGTGTCAACTTCTGCATAAGTTAGAGTGGAAACTTAGACTAGTAATAGAAGGGAACTTTTCCCTAATCCTAGCACCTAAGTATCTAGAATTCTATAGCAAGCCTAGTATCTCTAGAGATAGTGATAGCAATAAGATAGACTACGAGTCGTTCTTCTGGAGCTTTATTTGAAGTTTTAACTCACTGTAAAGTAGGAGCCTATGTTGATCTTATGTAAACAGTTCGTGTGTACTTCTATAGACATACCTTGGACTCGCATATGTTTCTGTTGTACCACTCTGAGGGATGTAATATAAGTGGAACAGTATTTCATTTGTGTTATGTCAATGACGTGCGTACTACACCATGCAGTGGTATGCTGTGTCACCACAGCTAGTATTAGAGCAAATGCTTTGACCCTAGGATTAAAACCCTTTAAAGGAGACCTATAGGTTTGTAGTTTCTATAGGAAGTTGGCTTAGCTAAACTATTTTTTTGACTTCAGATGGGTATTCACTTGAGAATAATCCTGACACACTTGAGTCAATCTTTCTTATCTATCTTTCTTAAGTAAAGTTAGTTAGTTATCTTGCTTCATTCCAAATAATTAGAACACCATGGGAGCTTAAGATGATGGGCGGTAGTAGACCACAGTTGGTATACAATACTGAAAGGAAGAGATGTCGCCTAGAGGGGGGTGAATAGGCGTTTAAAAACTCTTACGGTTTTGGCTTGTAAGAATGCGGAATTAAACTAACGTTTAGTTTACAAGAACAACCCCTAAATATGCTAGGCTCAAGTAAGTGCAACAACAACAACTAGAGCTAAGCAAGATATGCACAATATATATGAACAACAAGTGATAGCAAGATATAATAGATACTTCAAGCACGATGGCTATCACAAGGAAAGTAAGCTCAGGTATAGAAATAACCGAGGCACGCAGAGACGGGGATGTATTCCCGTTTTCCCTTCCTTTGCAAGAAGGTACGTCACGTTTGGAGGGGTGGAGGTCCCATGAAGGATTCCCCAACGCCACAAAGGCTCAACCTATTCTCCAAGCCAAACCCACGAAGGATAATGGCCCTTTCCTTATGGTTAGCTTTTCCTCCACTCCGGAGATGGCAAGCTCCAAAACCACTTCACAAGCTCCACGAAGGAGAAGCCCGGGCCTCTTCACAATCTTCATTTAAGAAATCACGGGAGCACCAACCGCCAAGCCAACTAGGAGGTCTCCCTCCAAGAGTAACAAGCACACGGTCTCTCACTTGTACCAGTCGTGGTGGAGAACTCAACACTATGCAATGATGCAAAGTGATAACGCGGGAAGCACACGTCCGTTGGGAACCCCAAGAGGAAGGTGTGATGCGTACATCAGCAAGTTTTCCCTCAGTAAGAAACCAAGGTTATCGAACCAGTAGGAGATGAAGGCCACGTGAAGGTTGTTGGTGAAGGAGTGTAGTGCGGTGCAATACCAGGGATTCCGGCGCCAACGTGGAACCTGCACAACAAAATCAAAGTACTTGCCCCAACTTAACAGTGAGGTTGTCAATCTCACTGGCTTGCTGTAAACAAAGGATTAAACGTATGGTGTGGAGAATGATGTTTGCTTGCAAAGAACAACAGAGAACAATGATTGCAGTAGGTTGTATTTCAGATGTAAAAGAATGGACCGGGGTCCACAGTTCACTAGTGGTGTCTCTCCAATAAGATAAATAACATGTTGGGTGAACAAATTACAGTTGGGCAATTGACAAATAGAGAGGGCATAACAATGCACATATATATCATGATGACTACTATGAGATTTACTTAGGGCATTACGACAAAGAACATAGACCGCTATCCAGCATGCATCTATTCCTAAAAAGTCCACCTTCGGGTTAGCATTCGCACCCCTTCCGGTATTAAGTTGCAAACAACGGACAATTGCATTAAGCATCGTGTGTAATGTAAACAATACAAATATCCTTAGACAAAGCATTGATGTTTTATCCCTAGTGGCAACAAGCACATCCATAACCTTAGAACTTTCCGTCACTCGTCCCGCATTCAATGGAGGCATGAACCCACTATCGAGCATAAATACCCCCTCTTGGAGTTACAAGTATCAACTTGGCCGAGCCTCTACTAGCAACGGAGAGCATGCAAGATCATAAACAACACATATATGATAGATCGATAATCAACTTGACATAGTATTCCATATTCATCGGATCCCAACAAACACAACATGTAGCATTACAATAAGATGATCTTGATCATGATAGGCAGCTCACAAGATCTAAACATGATGGCATAAAAGGAGAAGACAACCATCTAGCTACTGCTATGGACCCATAGTCCAAGGATGAACTACTCACGCATCAGTCCGGAGGCGGTGCATGGTGATGTAGAGCCCTCCGGTGATGATTCCCCTCTCCGGCAGGGTGCCGGAGGTGATCTTCAGAACCCCCGGAGATGGGGTTGACGGCGGCGGCGTCTCTGGAACTTTTCTCGTATTTTGGCTCTCGATACTAGGGTTTTCCGAGACGAAGGAATATATAGGAGAAGAGGCAGCGTTGAGGGAGCCAGGGGTGGCCTCCCCACACCTGGGCGCGCCAGGGGGGTGGGCCGCGCCGCCCTATGGGGTGGCCCCCCTGCTGGCCGCCTCCGACTCTTCTTCGGTGTTCTGGAATCCTCCGTGGAAAATAGGGCCGTGGGCTTTTGTTTCGTCCAATTCCGAGAATATTTCCTGTGTAGGATTTCTGAAACCAAAAACAACAGAAAACAGGAACTGGCGCTTCGGCATCTTGTTAATAGGTTAGTACCGGAAAATGCATAAAAATGATATAAAGTGTACATAAAACATGTGAGTATTGTCATAAAACTAGCATGGAACATAAGAAATTATTGATACGTTTGAGATGTATCAAGCATCCCCAAGCTTAGTTCCTACTCGCCCTCGAGTAGGTAAACGATAAAAAGGATAATTTCTGAAGTGACATGTTACCATCATAATCTTGATCAATACTATTGTAAAGCATATGAGATGAATGAAGTGATTCGAAGCAATGGTCTATAGTTTACTAATAAATAGATAATGACTAAACAATTGAATCATATAGCAAAGACTTTTCATGAATAGTACTTTCAAGACAAGCAACAAAAAGCCTTGCATAAGAGTTAACTCATAAAGCAATAGATTCTTAATAGAAGGTTTTGAAGCAACACAAAGGAAGATTTAAGTTTCAGCAGTTGCTTTCAACTTTCAACATGTATATCTCATGGATAATTGTCAACAAAAAGTAATATGATGAGTGCAAATAAGCAAATATGTAAGAATCAATGCACACAGTTGACACAAGTGTTTGCTTCTAAGATAGAAAGAAGTAGGTGAACTGACTTAACATAAAGTAAAAGAAAGGCCCTTCGCAGAGGGAAGCAGGGATTATTCATGTGCTAGAGCTTTTTATTTTCAAAACATGGAAACAATTGTGTCAACGGTAGTAATAATTCATATGGGTTATGTATAAAACTTCCTATAAGTTGCAAGCCTCATGCATCGAATACTAATAGTGCCCGCTCCTTGTCCTAATTAGCTCGGATTTCCATGGATTATCATTGCATTACATATGTATCAACCAAGTGTCACAAAGGGGTACCTCTATGCCACATGTACAAAGGTCCAAGGAGATAAATCGCATTTGATTTCTCGATTTTGATAGATCTCAACTTAAGGACATCCATACAGGGACAACATAGAAAACAGATAATGGACTCCTCTTTTATGCTTTAAGCATTCAACAACAGATAATATTCTCATAAGAGATTTGAGGATTAATGTCCAAGCTGAAACTTCCACCATGATACATGGCTTTGGTTGGCGGCCCAATGTTCTTCTCAAACAATATGCATACTCAAACCATTTCAAATCATGGAAAATCTCCCTTACTTAAGACAAGATGAACATGCATAGCAACTCACATGATATTCAACAAAGGTGTGACAGGTTGATGGTGTCCCCAGATAACATGGTTACCGCTCAACAAGCAACTTATAAGAACTAAGATACACAAGCGACATACTCCTTACCACAATAGTTTTTTAGGCTACTTTCCCATGAGCTATGTATTGCAAAAACAAGGAATGAATTTTTTTTTGAAAGGATTTAAAGGTAGCACGCAAGCAATTTATTTGGAATGGGAGAAAAATACCACATAGTAGGTAGTTATGGTGGACACAAATGGCATAGGTTTTGGCTCAAGGTTTTGGATGCACGAGAAGCATTCCCTCTCAGTACAAGGCTTTGGCTAGCAAGGTTGTTTGAAGCAAACACAAGTATGAACCGATACAGACAAAACTTACATAAGAACATATTGCAAGCATTATAAGACTCTACACTCGTCTTCCTTGTTGCTCAAACACTTTTACCAGAAAATATCTAGACCTTAGAGAGACCAATCATGCAAACCAAATTTCAACAAGCTCTACGGTAGTTCTCCACTAATAGGTTTAAACTACATGATGCAAAAGCTTAAACTTGATCTACTTGAGAGCTCAAAACAGTTGCCAAGTATCAAATTATTCAAGACAATATACCAATTACCACATGAAGCATTTTCTATTTCCAACCAAATAGCAATAAATGCAGCAACTTTGAACTATTGCCATGAGCATTAAAAGTAAAACAAAGAACACCGGTGTTCATATGAAATGCGGAGCGTGTCTTTCTCCCACACAAGGATTGCTAGGATCCGATTTTATTCAAACAAAAACAAAAATAAAAGCACACAGACGCTCCAAGTAAAGCACATAAGATGTGACGGAATAAAAATATAGTTTCACTAGAGGTGACCTGATAAGTTGTTGATGAAAAAGGGGATGCCTTGGGCATCCCCAAGCTTAGATGCTTGAGTCTTCTTGAAATATGCAGGGATGAACCACGGGGGCATCCCCAAGCTTAGAATTTTCACTCTTCTTGATCATATTATATCATCCTCCTCTCTTGATCCTTGAAAACTTCCTCCACACCAAACTCAAAAAAATCTCATTAGAGGGTTAGTGCATAATAAAAAATTCACATGTTCAGCAAGGATACAATCATTCCCAACACTTCCGGACATTACCCAAGGCTACAGAAAATTAATGGAGTAAAGAAATCCACTCAAACACAGTAAAAGAGGCAATGCGAAATAAAGGCAGAATCTGTCAAAACAGAACAGTCCGTAAAGATGAATTTTTTCGAGGCACTTAACATGCTCAGATGAAAAAGCTCAAATTGAATGAAAGTGTCAAGGGATACGGGCAAAAGACTATGACTGGTTATCCGAGACTCGGACGATTACTGGGGGTCTTCTGTCGTGGCGCCGGAGATACGCTCAAAAGGAGGTATGCTGCCGGGGTGCCGGGAAGGGGTAAGCCCGCAGGGAAGGACTCATGTCAAGGGATACGGGCGAAAGACTATGACTGGTTATCCGAGACTAGCATACTTTCGTATGACGATCCGGGGATGATCCCAGCGGATTTATCAGTTCTTGTGGGGAAAGTGCGCAAACTCTGCAGAGTCAAATCTATTCGAATAGCCGCGTCCGCGGTCAGGGACGGGTTGAGATGGCCATACTTAACTGGGGCTTGCGTTTTATTTTGACAAATGTTTTGTAAAGGAAGTGTTGTGTTTATGTGTACCTGAAAGGTACGGAAAATGGGCATGTGTTGACCCTATGAAGATGGTCGTGGGAAATTTGAGACCAAGTGGGGAACTCTTTCCTAATTTTTCTTGAAGAAGAACTCTTCTTTAACAAAGAATCAGTTGGAAGCATGTCAAACGGAACTACCAAACTATTTTTATTAGCAAAACAGTACACTGGCAGATTTCCAATTTTAATTTCTGTTTTACAAAATTTCAAATAATTAAAAAGGGCGGGAACGCCCTGGGCCGTGCACGACGTTGACGTGTATCCGCTGCTATGTTTTTGAACTTGCCCGTTGTGGCATTTATATAAGACTGGGTCAAGCGACCTCGCTATTGTAAGACTTATTTATTCGCTATTGTAATGGATGATGTAATTCTGGATATTCAGTTCGGTTATGTGCTCTGCCAAGTTAAAGCTTAGCACCAACGTCCTGCCGGATTGCTGCAGCCCTTAAAGATCCGGTGTGGAAATGGGAAGAAGTGGGAATGGACTTTATCACCGGCCTTCCCAGATCTAGCCGCGGACAGAAAGTTGCGTACATATCTGAGGGTTACTCATGAATTTTTGCAAGATTTTACGAATTTCCTACAGAGAGATCAGCTCAAATTCGTGACAGCTAAAAATCTGTTTCTGCGCAGAAATCCAAATCTAGTATCAACCTTCTATCAAAGACTTTACTTGGCACAACAATGCAATAAAGTAAAGATACAAAGGTATTGCTACAGTAGTAACAAGCACCTTGACTCAAATATAAATTTTTTTGCAGAAATAAAACAATGGGTTGTCTCCCATAAGCGCTTTTCTTTAACGCCTTTCAGCTAGGCGCAGAAAGTGTAAATCAAGTAACATCAAGAGAAGAAACATCAACATCATAATTTATTCTAATAATAGAATCAAAAGGAAACTTCATTCTCTTTATAGGGAATTGTTCCATACCTTTCTTAAGAGGGAACTGATATTTAAATTTCCTTCTTTCATATCAATAATAGCACCAACGGTTCGAAGAAAGGGTCTTCTCAAAATAATAGGACAAGATGCATTGCATTCAATATCCAAGACAACAAAATCAACGGGGACAAGGTTATTGTTAACCATAATGTGAACATTGTCAATCCTCCCCAAAGGTTTCTTTATAGAATTATCAGCAAGATTAACATCCAAATAACAATATTTCAAAGGTGGCAAGTCAAGCATACCATAAAGTTTCTTAGGCATAACAGAAATACTTGCACCAAGATCACATAAAGCATTACAATCAAAATCATTGACCTTCATTTTAATGATGGCCTCCCAACCATCTTCCAACTTCCTAGGAATAGAAGCTTCAAGTTTTAATTCCTCTTCTCTAGCTTTAATGAGAGCATTTGTAATATGTTTTGTAAAGGCCAAGTTTATAGCACTAGCATTAGGACTTCTAGCAAGAACTTACTAACTTCAGAGATATGAAAATTATCAAAATCAAAACCATTATGATCTAAAGCAATGGGATCATTGTCCCCAATATTCTGAAAAATTTCAGCACTTTTATCACAAACAGTTTCAGCAGTTTCAGGCAATTTTGCATGCTTTGTATTAGAAGTAGAAACATTGCCAACACCAATTATTTTACCATTGATAGTAGGAGGTTTAGCAACATGTGAAGCATCAACATTACTAGTGGTTGTAATAGTCCAAACTTTAGCTACATTATTCTCTTTAGCAAGTTTTTCTTCTCTTTACCACCTAGCATGCAATTCGGCCATCATTCTAATGTTGTCATTAATTCGAACTTGGATAGCATTTGTTGTAGTAAGAATTTTGTTATCATTATCCTCAGGTTTAGCAGCCATTTTATTAATTAAAGAAGCTTGTGACTCAGACATGTATGAGATTCGGTTTTCAACATTTGAAGCTTAGTTTGCAAACCAGAAATTTCCATATTCAAGTTTTCAAGTTGATTTCCTATATTTTTCAACAAGGTAGATTGTTCATTCATAGTTTTAGTAAACAATTGATTTCACTCATATTGTGATTGCATAAAGCTCTTAGTAGCTCTTTCAATTTCTAGCATCTTTTCCTCACTAGGCAAAACAGATCTACCATAAGAATTACCACTATTAGAAGGATATGGCCTATAGTTGTTGTTACCAAAATTATTCCTATAAGCATTGTTGTTGAAATTATTATTTTTAATGAAATTCAAATCAGCATGCTCTTCTTGAGCAACCAATGAAGCTAAAGGTGTGGGAGATATGCCCAAGAGGCAATAATAAAAGTGGTTATTATATATCTTTGTGTTTATGATAAATGTTTATATACCATGCTATAATTGTATTAACCGAAACATTGATACATGTGTGTTATGTAAACAACAATGAGTCCCTAGTAAGCCTTTTAACTAGCTTGTTGATTAATAGATGATTAGTTTCATAATCATGAACATTGGATGTTATTAATAACAAGGTTATATCATTATATGAATGATGTAATGGACACACCCAATTAAGCGTAGCATAAGATCACGTCATTAAGTTATTTGCTATAAGCTTTCGATACATAGTTACCTAGTCCTTTCGACCATGAGATCATGTAAATCACTTATACCGGAAAGGTGCTTTGATTACATCAAACGCCACTGCGTAAATGGGTGGTTATAAAGGTGGGATTAAGTATCCGGAAAGTATGAGTTGAGGCATATGGATCAACAGTGGGATTTGTCCATCCCGATGACGGATAGATATACTCTGGGCCCTCTCGGTGGAATGTCGTCTAAATAGCTTGCAAGCATATGAATAGTTCATAAGAGACCACATACCACGGTACGAGTAAAGAGTACTTGTCAGGAGACGAGGTTGAACAAGGTATAGAGAGATACCGATGATCAAACCTCCGACAAGTAAAATATCGCGTGACAAAGGGAATCGGTATCGTATGTGAATGGTTCATTCGATCACTAAGTCATCGTTGAATATGTGGGAGCCATTATGGATCTCCAGATCCCGCTATTGGTTATTGGTCGGAGAGAGTTCTCAACCATGTCCACATAGTTCGCGAACCGTAGAGTGACACACTTAAGGTTTGATGTCGTATTAGTAGAACTTGAAAATGGAATGGAGTTCGAAGTATTGTTCGAAGTCTCCGATGGGATCCCGGACATCACGAGGAGTTCCGGAATGGTCCGGAGAATAAGATTCATATATAGGAAGTCATTTTATAAGTTTGAAAATGATCCGGTGAATTTATGGAAGGTTCTAGAGGGACTCCACCACCCATGGCCGGCCAACCCTAGAGCGGTGGAGTCCCAAGTGGACTCCACCAAGGGGGCCGAACACCCCCCCTCATGGAAGGGTGGGAATCCCACTTGGGCCTTGTTCGGTTATTCCCATCCCGAAGGGGTTCATCGCCCAATCCCGGTCAAACCACGTGGTTCAGTTCCGCCGGGATAATTTTCGGCCCAGCTCCATTGATGCATTCGGATAACACAGGGGCGAGAAATTTCCCGGCCCAATCCACCCCGATCTCCTCCAAACCACCGGGGAAAAAAAAATCGCCTCCTACCTCGTGGAACCGTTCCCCGAAACGACCAGAAAAAATCCTCTCGCAAGTTGATGGTGGTGGCAACGCATCTTGGAAGGGGGCGGCGGCGAGGCGTCCTGCAGCTGACGGCGGCGGCGGCGACGCGTCCTGCAGGCTGCAGCCAATGGCGGCGTCAACGCTTGGAGCCTGCGGCGCGTATTGGAGCCTGCGGCGGCGGCGCGACTTGGAGCCGGCGGCAGCGATGTGTCCTGGATCGGGGATTACAGCGACGCGTCCTGCAGCTAGCGGCAGCGCCGCGTCCTGGATCTGGCGGCAACGGTGACGCGTCCTGGAGCTGCCGCCGGCGGCGCCGCGTCCTTGATCCGGCGGTGAAGGTTACATGTCTTGGAGCCGACGCCGGCGCGACACATCCTGCAGCTGACGGCAGCACGCATTCTTCGAGCTGATAGCATCGATGCTTCTCCGTCTCCGCGCAAGTAGTCCCTGTCCACTGCCATCACATGTGCTGCTTGTTGCCCGCCGTTCTCTGGTACTTGGTGATTGCAGGGATTAACCGAATGGAAATAAATTGGGGAGATTAGTAGGGGTTGTGGGGAGAAAGGTAGTGGGGATTGGGGTGATGGTTCGGGGTTCACCCATATACTGGCAGGGATAGATCCTCTAGTGGATTTAACCCACAGCAACCGAACGAAGCCTTGAGGTGGGAGTCCCACCTTGGGTAGGTTTCCCTACACATGGAAGGTTTTGGGTTGGGGTCTTATTCGAAGACTTGTAGTCCAACACTTGGGGGTTCCACCTATATAATGAGGGGCCAAGGGGAGGGGGCCGGCCACCACAACACCACCACCTTGGCCGCACCCCAAGGAGGCCGGCCACCCCTCTCCCCAAACCCTAGCCGCCCCACTCCTCCCCCTCTCCTGCAACGCTTAGCGAAGCTCCGCCGGAGATCTCCATCGCCACCGCCACCACGCCGTCGTGCTGCCGGATTCAAGGAGGAGCTACTACTTCCGCTGCCCGCTGGAACGGGGAGAAGGACGTCGTCTTCATCAACACCGAATGTGTGACCGAGTACGGAGGTGCTGCCTGATTGTGGCACCGTCAAGATCTTCTACGCGCTTTTGAAAGAGGCAAGTGATCGTCTACCGCAGCAACAAGAGCCTCATCTTGTAGGCTTTGGAAATCTTCAAGGGTGAGTCTCGTTCATCCCCTCGTTGCTACCGTCTTCTAGATTGCATCTTGGCTTGGATTGCGTTCTCGCGGTAGGAATTTTTTGTTTTCTATGCTACGAATCCCTACAGTGGTATCAGAGCCGTGTCTATTCATAGATGGTTGCACGAGTAGAACACAATTGTTTTGTGAGCGTTGATGCTTATGTTGTCTTTAGTTTGAGTACTTTGCATCTTTGTGGCATAGTGGGATGAAGCTGCTCGGGCTAACTTTACATCACCGCGTTCATGAGATTTGCTCCACGCTCGACATGCAACTTGTATTGCATAAGTGGCTTTGCGGGTGTCTGTCTCTCCTACTATAGTGAAGATTCAATTTACTCTTCTATTGACAACACTAGTATCACCGTTGTGGTTCATGTTCGTAGGTAGATTAGATCTTACTCGAAAACCATAAACCACGTAAAATATGCAAACCAAATTAGAGAACGTCTAACTTGTTTTTGCAGGGTTTGGTGATGTGATATGGCCATAATGTGATGATGAATATGTATGAGATGATCATTATTGTATTGTGGCAACCGGCGGGAGCCTTATGGTTGTCTTCAAATTTCATGTTGAGTAGTCTTTCAAAGAAGTTGTAATAGTTGCTACATGGGAGAACAATCATGAAGACGGTGCCATTGACCTTGACGCTACGCCGACGATGATGGAGATCATGCCCGTTGATGATGGAGATCATGTCCGTTCTTTGGAGATGAAGATCAAAGGCGCAAAGACAAAGGGGCCATATTATATCACATATGAACTGCATGTGATGTTAATCCTTTTAAGCATCTTATTTTTCTTAGATCGCGCCAGTAGCATTATAAGATGATCCCTCTCACTAAAATATCAAGATAATAAAGTGTTCATCCTTAGTAGCACCGTTGCCAAGACTTGTCGTTTCGAAGCATCTCGTGATGATCGGGTGTGATAGAATCAACAAGTGCATACAACGGGTGCAAGCCGATTTGCACATGCGGATACTAAGGTTGCCTTGACGAGCCTAGCATGTACAGACATGGTCTCGAAACACGTGATACCAAAAGGTAGAGCATGAATCATATGATTGATATGATGAACACTTTGAGTGTTCGCCATTGAAGTTACATCTTGTCTCGTGATGATCGGACTTGGTGTGGTGGATTTGGTTCGTGTGATCACTAAAGACAATTCGAGGGATATTGTTTTGAGTGGGAGTTCACCTAGATTTTTAATTTTGTTGAATTAAAATTTGAACTCAATTTGTCATAAACTTAGTCTAAACTATTGCAAATATATGTTGTAGATATGGCGTCCCCAATCAATTTTAACCAGTTCCTAGAGAAAGAAAAGCTTAAGAGCAACGGTAGCAACTTCACCGACTGGTTCCGTCATGTCAGGATTTTCCTCGCTGGCAGAAATCTGCAATATGTGCTTGATGCACCGCTAGCTGACCCTCCTGCAGAAACTGAAACGGATGAAGTAAAGAATGTTTACGCGACTCGGAAAACTCGTTACTCTCAAGTTCGGTGTGCCATCCTATGCGATCCGGAAGCCGATCTTCAAAAACGTTTTGAGCACCACGATCCTCATGAGTTGGTCAATGAGCTGAAAGCTATCTTTGAAACTCATGCGGCCGTGGAATGCTATGAAGCATCGAAACACTTCTTCAGTTGCATGATGGAAGAAGGCAGCTCCGTTAGTGAGTGATACGTCTCCGGCGTATCGATAATTTCTTATGATCCATGCCATATTATTGATGATACCTATATGTTTTATGCACACTTTATGTCATATTCGTGCATTTTCTGGAACTAACCTATTAACAAGATGCCGAAGAGCCGATTCTTGTTTTACTGCTGTTTTTGGTTTCAGAAATCCTAGTAACGAAATATTCTCGGAATTGGACGAAATCAAGACCCAGGGTCCTATTTTGCCACGAACCTTCCAGAAGACCGAAAGGGATACGAAGTGGGGCGACGAGGCGCCGCCACCATAGGGCCGCGCGGCCAAAGGGGGGCCCGCGCCGCCCTATGGTGTGGGCCCCTCGTCAGCCCTCCGACTCCGCCCTTCCGCCTACTTAAAGCCTCCGTCGCGAAACCCCTGATGCGAAAAAACCACGATACGGAAAACCTTCCAGAGACGCCGCCGCCGCCAATCCCATCTCGGGGGATTCTGGAGATCTCCTCCGGCACCCTGCCGGAGAGGGGATTCATCTCCCGGGAGGACTCTACACCGCCATGGTCGCCTCCGGAGTGATGAGTGAGTAGTTCACCCCTGGACTATGGGTCCATAGCAGTAGCTAGATGGTAGTCTTCTCCTCATTGTGCTTCATTGTTGGATCTTGTGAGCTGCCTAACATGATCAAGATCATCTATCTGTAATACTCTATGTTGTGTTTGTCGGGATCCGATGGATAGAGAATACCATGTTATGTTAATTATCAAGTTATTACATATGTGTTGTTTATGATCTTGCATGCTCTCTGTTATTAGTAGAGGCTGCGGCCAAGTTTTTGCTCTTAACTCCAAGAGGGAGTATTTATGCTCGATAGTGGGTTCATGCTGCATTGACACCTGGGACGGTGACGAGAAAGTTCTAAGGTTGTGTTGTCTTGTTGCCACTAGGGATAAAACATTGGCGCTATGTCCGAGGATGTAGTTGTTGATTACAGTACGCACCATACTTAATGCAATTGTCTGTTGTTAGCAACTTAATACTGGAGGGGGTTCGGACGATAACATGAAGATGGACTTTTTAGGCATAGAAGCAGTTGGATGGCGGTCTATGTACTTTGTCGTAATGCCCAATTAATTCTCACTATACTTATCATGACATGTATGTGCATTGTTATGCCCTCTCTATTTGTCAATTGCCCGACTGTAATTTGTTCACCCAACATGCTTTTATCTTATGGGAGAGACACCTCTAGTGAACTGTGGACCCCGGTCCATTCTTTTAATACGAAATACAAATCTGTTCGCAATACTTGTTTCTTGTTTTCTCTGCAAACAATCATCTTCCACACAATACGGTTAATCCTTTGTTACAACAAGCCGGTGAGATTGACAACCTCACTTTGTTTCGTTGGGGCAAAGTACTTTGGTTGTGTTGTGCAGGTTCCACGTTGGCGCCGGAATCTCTGGTGTTGCGCCGCACTACATCCCGCCGCCATCAACCTTCAACGTGCTTCTTCGCTCGTCCTGGTTCGATAAACCTTGGTTTCTTTCTGAGGGAAAACTTGCTGTTGTGCGCATCATACCTTCCTCTTGGGGTTCCCAACGAACGTGTGAAATACACGCCATCAAGCATATTTTCTGGCGCCGTTGCCGGGGAGATCAAGACACGCTTGCAAGGGAGTCTCCACTTCTCAATCTCTTTACTTTGTTTTTGTCTTGCTTTATTTTATTTACTACTTTGTTTGCTGCATTATATCAAAACACAAAAAAATTAGTTGCTAGTTTTACTTTATTTACTGTCTTGTTTGCTATATCAAAAACACAAAAAAATTAGTTACTTGAATTTACTTTATCTAGTTTGTTTTATTTACTACTGCTAAAATGGCCACCCCTGAAAATACTAAGCTGTGTGACTTCACTAGCACAAATAATAATGATTTCCTATGCACACCTATTGCTCCACCTGCTACTACAGCGGAATTCTTTGAAATTAAACCTGCTTTACTTAATCTTGTTATGCGAGAGAAATTTT
>NC_061514.1:212780606-212803477 GCF_022539505.1 Lolium rigidum
AAGACCATCACACCAAATTCTCCTTGGATCAAAAGTTAGAGGCAATCAAAGAGAGGACTTTGAAACAATGGCAAGATTCCCAATTTCCAAATTTTGATCAAACCAAGCCTTGTCTTGACCACCACTGGACCTAACCATGATCTCTTGATCCAACTACACTTAGCCCATGCAAAGAAACCACTTGGACACGACCAAAACCTGGCTAGCCTTGGCCATGCCGGCCACGTTCACCTCGACGCGCCACCCCTCTCTCCCTACCTCTCCCGACCTCGCCACCATGTCAAACAGCTCACCCATGATCCCAGGAGATCGCCTGTATTCGCTGTTGAACGAGGGGACGACGCCACAACCCGCCATAGCCGCGCCCAGTATGCTCCAGGTACGACGCGAGCGGCATGGGCGACATCACCGTGCACGGACGCGCGCGACACGGCCACGCGGCGTTCGCCGAATCTCGCCGTACCCCGACCATATCCGTGCGCCCTGGTACCTCTCTCGCCACGCGTAGCTCGCCGGACACGCCGTCGTCACCACCTAGCATCTACGGTCGCCGGCGAGGACGAGATCACCCGCCACGGCCGCGACAGTACACGCACGGCCCCGACCACCGTACGCCTCACATTAACTCGCCGCGGACGCTCATGGATCCGCTGTACTCTCCCGATCGTCGCTGCGTCATCGCCTAGCGCCCTAGCTCGCCGGAGACGCCGCGCCCGCGACGACCCGCACCATGCCCCGCAGCACCTCCTCGAGCCTATAAATACCGAGCTCCCTGGACAGAACCAAGCACACCACCATGACCACCATTCACCACCGCTTCGCCTCGCACCAGTAGCCACCCCAATCGTCGCCGGAGCAAGCCCAATTGGAAGATCGGAGCCGCGGAAGCCACGGTGAAATCACCGACGATCCGGACCACCTCGAGCGACGCCGCTGCTACAGGCTACCTCGCCGTCGTCCACAACTTCGTCACGCATACTGCCAACCCTAGCTGGAGCCACCGTAAGCCCTCCGACCCCCTACCTTGCCGCGGCAGTGACTTGATCTCGTCGGAGAAGACGACGTCGCTCGTCCGTCCGATCCGTTTCTAATCCAACGCATCACACTCACTCATACCGATTCGGCTGTTATGAGTGACTGACGGGTGGAGCCCACCGTCAGACAGCCCACGCGTGCGTGGACGCGTGGTGGGCTGGACTTGGGCTGTTTTATTCTGTTTCGGCCCAGTTAGCTTTCCCGCGCAGCCCAACAATTCAAATCCGAATTTTCCAAATCCATTTAAATTCAATACTGGTTCCAACTTTGAAAATCCATAGAATCTGTTTGGCTTGGCCAAATTTAACAAACTTTATATTGTTAGAAAGCTATGGAAAAGCTCTACAACCTGCCACTGGTCTCACCTCGAGATCTGTTGTAGAAATAATGCGACAAAAAGAACAAGCCAAGCACATTCAATTAAATCTTAAAAATCAACCAAAATAGATATTTAGTTAATTCCAACTCCAATAACTCACATTTGACTTACACTAATTGTTTCTGCAAGAAAATGGTGTGGTCACTTTGCATGATCATGTCAAATAAAGGACAATATGGCTATTTTACTTAAGTGATATTGTCCAAAACGAATAGAGAAATCATATGAAGTATTTTTACTTCATTTAAATCTTGTCTCAAGTGAATTCATGTGATGTTTGAACCCCTAGTCCAAATACTCTTATATGAAATACTTGGAGATTTAAATCATTAGTTGAATTATGAAATAGTATGAGGTGGTCTACCTCATTTAAATCATTTTCTCAAATGATGATAATGAATGGTTGACTTGGGTCAACCTAAGTTCATGTATTATTGTTTGAGAAATTAAATCTTAAGAAGATTTCAATGAGAGGAAATTATTCCTCAAGCACCCTATGGAAATTAATTTACACATATGTATAAGAGGGAATGATTTTATTTCCTTAAGTCACACCACAAATACACCTTAATTGAATTAATTGTGTGCTTATCCTAGTTGTGTGAATATATATTTGATGTTTGGGAATAGCCATTGAATTAGTGAGTAATTATACTCGTATTCAAAAAGCACCGGAGAATACCAAGAAGAGGAGGGATACTATCAAGAGGAGGAAGAAGAGAACCTTTAGAACTACCAAGGCAAGCTAATACTCTTGCAAAGTGCAAAGCTCCTTTGGAGCAAGGCACCATGATTCTTATCTTTCTTAACACAAGCCTATCCCAAGCTTTTACTATACAAGTTTTACTTGTTTATTTCAAAGAGGTACTGGGATAAGTTAACTTGGTCTAAGTGATTAAGATTACTAGTGTAGCAAAGTTAGTCTCAAGCTGGCCAAGCAAGATAGCACCCCTCATGATTAGTGCTAGTGCTAAAATATTAAAACTTGTCTACTCTAGATGGGAACTTGTGACTTTGAAAGGAATTTGAAACCTTGGAATGATGAGTCATTCCATTGAATGATTTGTGAAGGTAAAAATGACCAAGATAAGATGGTGATTTTTGATACAAAACTGATATTCGTTTGAATGCGATACCTTTCCAATATTGAGTACCCCCACAATACCTGATTATGGGTAGGGCTTAACTGGAAGTTTATGCATCTTAGTATGGGTTCCCTCTGAACACACATCATAGGGGTTATGCCGAGGCTGCCTCCGTTGTTGAGAAAAGATGTGAATTGAGGTGACTTGTAAGGCCAAGCCCTGTGCAGTTCCCAGGTTGACGGTTGGTCTTCACTGGGAGGCCAAGCTCACGGGGAGAGGTGCTCATACTAGGGTTTGTAAGTGAAAGGTTATGGTTGATGATCCGCGTACTGTGTTACGATGATTCGGGGTTATCCCGACGGATGAAATCAAATGTTGTGGCACAAGTGTGCAACCTCTGTAGAGTGTGAATCTATTCGAATAGCCGTGTCCACGGTTACGGACGGTTGGAAAGGCCATACAGTTTCCGGTGTCAGATTTTTTTTGAAAACATGGGTGAAGTGAATGATGACTTGTTGAAATACCACCAATGTTGTGGGAATGACACTAATGTTCCCACTTGAGTTAGTTAGCTCATGAATAAGTCTTTGCTCAAAATACTTGTGAACTAAAATTGACTTTATGCAAATTAAACTAGAGCTTAGCACCCTTTACTAAAATTGTAGCACTTACATTAGTGTTAGTTTGCAAGTACTTAAAGTACTTACGGCTTTGTCCCTGGCTATTCAAATGGCCAGAGTATGAAGATGAACAGAACTACCAAGGAGATGACCAGCAGGACGCCTACGACAACTAGGAGTCTTCCGACGTCAAGCGTTGGCCTGTGGACTAGAGAGTCCCTTTATCTTTACGCTTCCGCTATGAACTTGTGTTTGTTCATTGATCGATAGATCAACTATTTGTGTAATAAGGATCATGTGATTCAAGTTGTAAGACAATATGGTTTGTAATACATGATGACTATGATATTCGACTATTATGCCTCGCAACAACATTATCCTGGGATTGCGATGAATGACATAATAGGCATTCGGACTTAAAAATCCGGCTGTTGACATGTTCGAAGTCTCGGATGGGATCCCGGACATCACGAGGAGTTCCGGAATGGTCCGGAGAATAAGATTCATATATAGGAAGTCATTTTATAAGTTTGAAAATGATCCGGTGAATTTATGGAAGGTTCTAGAAGGTTCTAGAAAAGTCCGGAAGAAATCACTTTGGAAGGCGGAGTCCCGGAGGGACTCCACCACCCATGGCCGGCCAACCCTAGAGGGGTGGAGTCCCAAGTGGACTCCACCAAGGGGGCCGGCCACCCCCCTCATGGAAGGGTGGGAATCCCGCTTGAGGTGGGAGTCCCACCTTGGGTAGGTTTCCCTACACATGGAAGGTTTTGGGTTGGGGTCTTATTCGAAGACTTGTAGTCCAACACTTGGGGGTTCCACCTATATAATGAGGGGCCAAGGGGAGGGGGACGGCCACCACAACACCACCACCTTGGCCACACCCCAAGGAGACCGGCCACCCCCTCTCCCCAAACTCTAGCCGCCCCACTCCTCCCCCTCTCCCGCAACGCTTAGCGATGCTCCGCCGGAGATCTCCATCGCCACCGCCACCACGCCGTTGTGCTGCCGGATTCAAGGAGGAGCTACTACTTCCGCTGCCCGCTGGAACGGGGAGAAGGACGTCGTCTTCATCAACACCAGGGGGGCATGTGTTATCACCAGAATTTGACCGGATCAGAGGTGGGCCGCGATTAAGATGGGCTTGAAGAGTGTACACGGAAAAAATACATGAATCGGCCTTGTATACAAAGTTTGGGCTAGTTTGCCCGTGTATCTGTAAATATAGTAGGATACGTGTCGGTTAGATAGAATTTGACTCGTGCACGGTTGGGATTATTCCCACGTTAGAAAGTCTACGGACTATAAATATGTATCTAGGGTTATTGAGGAAAACAACAATCACGTTCATCACAAACCAATCTAGGCGCATCGCCAACCCCTTGTTTCGAGGGTTTCTTCCGGGTAAGCATCATGCTGCCTAGATCGCATCTTGCGATCTAGGCGATGACACGTTTATTCGCTGTTCATGCGTTGCTCGTGCTCGAAGCCTTGTTGATGGCGAGCAACGTAGTTATCATAGATGTGTTAGGGTTAGCATTGTTTCATCGTATCATATGCTTTCGTCCATGCAACCCTTAGACGTCTAGCCGCCCTTACACCTATCTTAGGTGTAAGGGCGGCACCTCGCTTGATCATTATTCGGTAGATCCGATCCGTTATGATTGCTCCTTGTTCTTCAAGGATTAGTTTAATATCTCGCACGCTTAGGCCTTGCAAACGGGTTGAAGGATCCAGTAGCACGTAGGGTGTAGTTTGCTAGCCCTAGATGAGATGTTCCGGGGACCAACTTCATGTTGGTTTTTAGGCCTTGTCTAGGGTCGGTTTATGATCACCGTGCGTGGCTGCCAGGCTCAATCACGCGTACGATGTTCCGATTATGTGGTGAAAACCCTAAATCGTCGTAGGTCGTTGTAGCTTTATATTAATCAAGCAGGACCACCATTGATCGTATACCTCATACGGATCATGGGTGGATCGGCTCCTTGAGCCGATTCACAGACAACTCCGAGAGCCGATCGAGGCTCGTATTTAATGTTTACGTGTATGCCATGCAGGAAACTAAGCGAAGCAAATCCATCACCTTCCTGACCAGGTATAGGTCAGGTGGAACGCCCTTGCACCAGCATCGGACGTGCGTGCCGAGTCTTTGCGGGCCGCCGCTCGAGGGACCAGGGCCAGCCGCAGTCCTGGGAGCCTCCCGGCTCTACTGTGTTGCCCGTAGCTGCTCGCCGGTGGGTTTCTGACCGCAACAGCATCCACATTATGATGGCGTGGGTCTTCATTGGAATCATGATGAGACAGTGTAGGAGCTCGTGAACTTGAACTTTGAGAGCGCGAAGACCTTGATTGGTGTCTCCTATTGTCTTGCCGGTTGAGTGTGTGAAGGATATTGTCCAACGCCGTCTTCATCTCTCTTGTTTCTTGACCATGTATGGCGAGTGTTGCTTTAAACTCTTGGCCTTGAGCGTCAATCTTCTCATGGAGGTCTTGAACTTGGTTATTGAGGTCTCTCCTTTGCACTTGAGCTCTTTCTTCATAGCGTAGGGTGGTATCTTCCATCATTGCTTCTAGTTCATTGAGCTTGGAGTGGACGGCTTGAGTAGCTATCCAATGTTGGTGACGCGTCATCGGTAGTTGGTTCCCTTCTCCACTAAACATGGTTACAACTAAAACAAGAACTATGTGGTGGGTGGTTAGGAAAAACTACCAAAAGTGTCAAAACTAGCAAACCAAAATTGAAAAGGTGTTTCAAGTCGGAGGACAACCGATATGTATGCACACACACAAAACAAAAACTCTATATGGTGTTAGGTATGGATCTGGAAAGCCAAATGGAAGAACCAAATGAAAAGTCTATTGTCAAAAGTGGGTAAGATCCAAAAGTCACAAGTCAAAAGCGGTGATCACAAAAGGCATACACAAGGTGGAACACACGCGTGGGACCAAATGGGGTTAGCGCGACCAAGGAAAATGAGCACGAACAAAAATGGTCCTAACAAAGACGAACGCAAGAGAGACCGTGGCTTGGTTGCAAAATTGAGAAGCAACAAGATTTGCGCAAGACGCCTCTCTTCTCTTTTCTCTCTTTTGCTTATAAGCTTTGGACTCTTTTGTGTATAGGTGTCACTCACACTCTTTTTCTTTTTGTATTTTTCTTTCTCTTTCTCACTATGTAAGGATACTATTATCTATGTAAGTATGTCACACCTTTTTTGCTTATCTTTTCACAACGAGCTTGCTTCTTAGCTTTGCTCAACACACACACACCCTCACGGTCGGGACGCTTGCGCAATGCTTCGCAACACTAGAAAGCCACTCTCGATGGGAATGGTACGCAAAGGAGGCTAGGGCTACAAGTTAGGGTAAAGTTATACCACTTGATGATGGTGGCCAACAATCTTGAACTTGCTATGGTGGTGGAAGGTGTCAAATGAACCGCTTGGATCCTCGGGGTGCCGTCATCGTTGTCGATGTTGCGGAAGCTTTGTGGTAGCTGAAATGGCACTCAAACCGAGGTCCAAACACAAAAGGGGTAGTACCAATGCGAAAAACGAAGTTAGGTGTGAAAATTTCGGCCAGGAGGAACTTCCGGTGTCTGGGGGCAGAACTTCCGGTCCCGGGCGGAACTTCCGGTCCTGCCGGGCAGAACTTCCGGTCGCAATAGATCTGCGGGCTGTTCGTCGATTTGGGTGGAAATCCGGGCCGAAAATCTTCGAATTCGCGGAAAATTTGGCACTACAAGCTGTGGGAAGGTGGCGGAATTGTAGATCAACACCAAAGACAAGTTTCTATTGGACCAAAACCACCAAAAACTCAACAAATCGCGAGATCCAACCAAGGCCAATTTGATGCTATTTTTTGGGATTTTCGAAAATTTTCTCAATAATTTTTTTGGTGGTGTGGGGGTCAAATCCGTGGCAACCAAGGAGCTCTTGATACCATATGATAAGGGCTAAGCCCAAGGGTGTGCCCGATCTTCACGGATTTGGGTGGAATTCGTGGGGGAGGTGGAAAAACGCGATGAACACGAAGAACACGAAGGGGAATCGTGGGATACAAACTCACACACACACACACAAATCGGTTTGTCCTCGTTGGCCGTACCACCAACTCGATAGAGGTTGCAGAAAAAGACCTTTCGGTAGAAGTCCTGCAAAGAGATCGACGAATCGAACCCGAGAGATCTAGAAGGGTGAAAAGACCAAGGTTGATAGAAGTGCAATCAAAAGACCAAAAGGTAGAAGTGCAAGCAAAAGACCAACGTTTGATAGAAGTCACCAAAGAGATCACAAAGGTTCGACAAGGAGATCGAGTGACACAATATCTAAGATCTATGGTAGGGTTTCCCACATGGGGGCAAGAGCAAAGCTCAGGTTTAATCTCAACAAGTCTGAATCTCAGATCTGAGCCAACAAGTCTATTTATAGTTGGTGGGGTGAAGGGGTAAGTTACATGCTGAGACGTGCTGTTTTGTGCTGAAAGTCGCCCGGGCGGAACTTCCGGTCGCTTGGGGCGGAAGTTCCGGCTGGATTCCCTTCACGGGGTGCTGGACAACGTCTGGGAGGCGTCTGGGCGGAAGTTCCGGTCCTGGGGGCGGAAGTTCCGGTCGGGGCGAAAGTTCCTGCCAACTTCCGGTCTAGTTCCGAAAACGACCGATTTCCTTGCAGTAACATCCCGGGGCGTTTTGGCGCATTTTCGGAACTAGGGCGGAACTTGGGCGGAAGTTCCGGTGGCCGGAAGTTCCGGTCGCTCGGGGCGGAAGTTCCGGCTGGATTCTCCTTCCTGGGCATCTGGCCGGAAGTTCCGGTCCTGGGGGCGGAAGTTCCGGCTGGAGCGCTGGGTCTCCATCTTCTTCATTTTCAGCTCCCTCTCGATTGGCTTGGTCTCCATGGCTTGTGTCTTGGTCGATGTACCTGATTGAACATAGGGTATTTGCATTGAGTAGCATGCCGTCCAACGAGGTATCAAATGCATACGTGGAAAGGAGCGAATTCACCTCTTGGTGTAGGGCTTGGGCTCGAGCTCGTGTCATTGGGCCACGAGGAGGGCTTGTCGGTCTTGAGGAGGAGGTGTCCAAAGGCCACCACGTATCAGGTAGAGTCGCTCGTAGTTGTCCATCACCGAGGACACGGCTAAGTACTTAATTTTTGACACTCTGCAGAGGTTGTACATCTTTACCCACATGACTCAGTCAGCCCCTTTATCACCATGATGCTCATTTTGCTCGAATGGTTGGGAGAAGACGGAGACGAGGCCTTTGAGAAGCAGAACCTTGGATCCTGGATCCGGACTCGTTCCACCTACACATCTACATCTGCTAGTCACGGCAGGCCAAGGTTCCGCAACGTACTCAGCCAAGCCAGAGCCCATATGACATGTGGTTGTACATGGAAGTTACCCATCTAGAACCCGTCCAATCTCTTTTTATCCTGGGTGGCCATCCCCACCATAAACTGCACTCCGATGACCCGTCAAAACCATTCCACCCAGGTGATTCATTCATTAAGTTATTTTCCTTAGAGAAAATCATAGCTTTTTCACCTCATTGAAATTGTCATGAGATCCCAACCACGAATCTACCGGCATGACTAAGCAATCTAGTTACGATGACAACTTAGGGAGAACTAAAGAAAATCCTAAGACTTGTAATAGGATGAGCATATCATATACACATATTTAACTTAAAAACAACATACACATGCAATTCCATTGATAAATCTACATGCATAAAAAATATGACGTGTGATAGTGACACTTGCCTTTTCTTGGTAGTTGATGAGCGCTCACTTCTCTCAACAATATACGTAGCTCTCCGTACAAACTATAAGATAGAAAATAACACAACATAAACAAGCATTCCAACAAAACAAAATCAACAAGGCAAAAAAATGTTTGTTTATTTTTTTTAGCTTTTTCTTCGCTTGTCTTAGTGATCAATGGACAAAATGGTTGTGGCATGAGGTTGGCTTGATATGGCAGGAGAGGTGATACGTCCCAAACGTATCTATAATTTCTTATGTTCCATGCTAGTTTAATGACAATACTCACATGTTTTACATACACTTTATATCATTTTGATGCATTTTCCGGCACTAACCTATTAACAAGATGCCGAAGCGCCAGTTCCTGCTATTTTTGGTTTCAGAAATCTTACACAGGAAATATTCTCGGAATTGGACGAAACAAAAGCCCACGGTCTTATTTTGCACGGAGCTTTCCAGAACATCGAAGGAGATATGGAGAGGGGCCAAGGTGGCCCCACACCACAAGGCGGCGCGGACAAGGAGGGGGGCGCGCCGGCCTGTGGGATGGGCCCCTCGGCCGCCTCCTGACTCTGCCCCTTCGCCTATTTATTCTCTCCGTCGTGAAAACCCTAGTACCGAGAGCCACGATACGAGAAAACATACTGTGACGCCGTCGCCGCCAATCCCATCTCGGGGGATTCAGGAGATCGCCTCCGGCACCCTGCCGGAGAGGGGAATCATCACCGGAGGACTCTACATCATCATGCCCGCCTCCGGATTGCTGCGTGAGTAGTTCATCCTTGGACCATGGATCCATAGCAGTAGCTAGATGGTTGTCTTCTCCTCTTGTGCTATCATGTTTAGATCTTGTGAGCTGCCTATCATGATCAAGATCGTCTATTTGTAATGCTAAATGTTGTGTTTGTTGGGATCCGATGAATATGAAATACTATGTCAAGTTGATTATTGATCTATCATATATGTGTTGTTTATGATCTTGCATGCTCTCCGTTGCTAGTAGAGGCTCTGGCCAAGTTGATACTTGTAACTCCAAGAGGGAGTATTTATGCACGATAGTGGGTTCATGCCTCCATTGAATCGGGACAGTGATGAGAAAGTTCTAAGGTTATGGATGTGCTTGTTGCCACTAGGGATAAAACATCGATGCTTTGTCTAAGGATATTTGTGTTGATTACATTACGCACCATACTTAATGCAATTGTCTGTTGTTTGCAACTTAATACTGGAAGGGGTGCGGATGCTAACCCGAAGGTGGACTTTTTAGGGATAGATGCATGCTGGATAGCGGTCTATGTTCTTTGTCGTATTGCCCTAAGTAAATCTCATAGATGCATGCTGGATAGCGGTCTATGTTCTTTGTCGTATTGCCCTAAGTAAATATCATAGTAGTCATCATGATATGTATGTGCATTGTTATGCCCTCTCTATTTGTCAATTGCCCAACTGTAATTTGTTCACCCAACATGCTATTTATCTTATTGGAGAGACACCACTAGTGAACTGTGGACCCCGGTCCATTTTTTTACATCTGAAATACAATCAACTGCAATCTTTGTTCTCTGTTGTTCTTCACAAGCAAACATCATTTTCCACACCATACGTTTAATCCTTTGTTTACATCAAGCCGGTGAGATTGACAACCTCACTATTAAGTTGGGGCAAAGTATTTTGGTTGTGTTGTGCAGGTTCCACGTTGGCACCGGAATCCCTGGTGTTGCGCCGCACTACACTCCTTCACCAACAACCTTCACGTGGCCTTCATCTCCTACTGGTTCGATAACCCTTGGTTTCTTACTGAGGGAAACTTGCTGTTGTACGCATCACACCTTCCTCTTGGGGTTCCCAACGGACGTGTGCTTCACGCGTTATCAAGAGGTTAAATGGTTAAGTCAAAAACATAGAAATAGAAGGGATGTTGGAAAGGAGTCAATATTCCACATGAGACATGATTTTATAAATGGCTAAGTCACTAAAGGTTTTTCAAGAAAAAGTTAGAGTGCACCAACACATAGGAAAAGTAAAAGATAACACCTAGTGTTGAGTTGAGAATGTAGAGGTATGAGTGGTAGAATTCTAAGGCACAAGGATCATTTCTCATCTTGTTCTTCCATTGAACTCTCTTCTCTTCAATTTCTGTCTTTCTCTTCTACATATTGTCGCGGTTCTTGTCGTGCATCTTCGACCATCTTCTCCTTGGTGTTGATCATCCCTTCTTGCGACTGAAATAACTTGTCCTTCTCCTTGACTTGGGCGCATAGCTCATCGTCGTTTGTTGAAAAAATTTAAGTCTTAGAAATGTTACCGCAAAGGCTTGGGTTGAGGATTTAGAGAGATGAGTAGTTAGAATAATTTCCTAAGGCATGTAGTTCATTTCTTCGTCATCTTGTTCTTGTTTCGAAGTCCTTCCTTCATAATCTTGATCATCGTTGTGTTCCCTTCAAACTCTCTAGATTCTTGACATTCTTGTATTCTCTTCAACACTTCTTCTCCATGGTCTTGAGATGAGATAGAAATATGTTCAAGTAGTCTTTAGTAGACGTGGATGTGAGTCAACTACTTAGAAGAATTCAGGTAAAGTAGAGTTGGTAGGTTTTGTACTTAGGCACATATAGAGAGAAGATTTTCACAAATTAATAGGTAGGATTGGATGGCTATTAGGACTTGGTGAAAAATCGCAAACATTTTTGGTAGATAAATATTTTCATATGATAATTAGTTTTCAAAAGGAACTATGTTGAAATTATTTATAGAATTAAACATATGATGAAAAATACTCAAAATCACATATTTTGAAATAGTTCAAAACTCAAATTTTATCTTTCCAATATGTTGTTCATATTTTTGTGAGTTCAAGGGTATAACTTTTGCACGATTTAGATAAAAAGATCAAAAGATATTAATTTTACACGCTTAAACATTTGGCGGTTAAATTTTAATGACGTCCGAAAAGTCATCGGAAAAAATTAATTGGATGAAAAACTTTCTATACGATATTAGATACGTATTAATTGTTTTTCTCAAACAGAGGTGCATACAATAGCCGCAGAACGAAGTCGACGATGGCAGCGGCGGTCTCGGTCGAGTACCACGGGAGACTGCTCGGCGGCGTCTTTCTCTTCCTCGCGTGGTGGTGAAGTTCGGCTGAAGGCGGCTGTTCGACGGTGACCTTCGGGTGACGACGATGAACCCGATTCACTGCACGATTTGACATAGAGAGGATATCAGAACATTTGCAGTAACAAGAGAAAAAGAAAGTACCAATAAACGGTGGCGCTTCTCTCTGTACCGATCAAGAAATACAGCGACGGCGGATCGGTACTCCAGCGAGGAATTTTGCAGCAGCCTGGCGGCACCATTTTGAGCGGGAGGATGGGGCAAATGGAGAGGACGTCGTGGGGAATTTATAGAAGCAAAATGGGGCAAGTTTTTATGGCCGAAATCGTCGGGTCGGGAGTAATTTCACGCAAGCTGTTGTCTCCTCGTGTGATTGCAGCTGGAGGTTGAAGGAGCCAACGTCAGTGGTGACCTCACCTGACGTGTGGGGTCTGCATGAGCAGCAAAGAAAAAAGAAAGAAAGGAAATTTGTTTAGGGAGAGATGTGGCTGGTTCGGTCCATTTGCGGCCGGCTTTGTTCATGCCTACGTGCACCAGAATAAGGTCTAAACGGTTTAGCTTGTCCACAACGGTTTTTTTCCTTCTACTCTGTTTTCATTTATTTGAATAACTTTTTCCCAAATTGATTCAAACAAAATAATAATTTTAATAAACTATCAGCGCATAGATCATTCATTGTATAATATTTTTGGCACTATTGTTGTATCAAACTAAACATATTAAAAACAAAAAGGTCCACATAGACCAATGGAATTTATTTATAAAATAATATAAAATTCAAGTGTTTTGCATAACATCTCTTTAAAGATAATTTAAAGTAAAAAAATTAAAATAGTATTTTTAGCAAATCAAAGAATACTTTCTTGTCTACCTAAATAAAAATTGAATGGTTTATGCACTTTTGCCTATATGGCTACTTGGGCAATATTTTGCAAGTAGAACTTCTAAGATTTTATTTTCTCAAATAAAAATACATTAAGGATTTAAAACTTTGAAAATGAATATATGTTTGATTTGAAAATACTTTGAAACCAAAGGTCTTTTAAAAGCACCATTTTGGAAATTAATTTTAAATAACTTAAAAAAGTTTTAATTCTTTGTGAAGTTTCAATCAAGTTCAAACAATCAAGCATTCAATTTATTTTTATTTTACATTCCAAAATTTAGAAAATTTTGGGACATGACAGACTACCACCCTTAAAAGGAGTCTCGTCCTCGAGATTCGAGAAAGGCTTGAAAGAACGATGGGTTTGGGATATGTTGGGGGTGGCTACCACCCTTAAAAGAAACTTTGTAGGTAGTCTTAGGTCTTGGGTTTAGCCTAAGCTCATCTTGGGTATGACTTGGCACATCCTACGATATGACTTGGCACCGGGTCATCTTTTGTAAACACCTATGGCTGCTGAGTTAAAATCCAATAGGTGGTTGTTATTCACATCTAGCGAACAACATATATCTTCAAGGTGTGTCAACTAGGTTTCCTTCATAGTAGAGCTTCTAATCTAAATGGTTGGTTATTGCACTACTTTTAACACTGATGGGTCACTCGCTGGTTCAGTCGGGAGACCAAGATGAGAGGACTTCACGACATTCCTCATCTCTTCCATGTTGCTGTCTTTGACAGTCTTTCCCTACTCTTCAACTAGTGGTTGGATCTTCAATCTCATTGTAGTCCTACGCTTGGAATCACTTGCTTAATATAAGGACATAATATCAATTCACCCTATGGTTCAGGCTTATCAGCGACGTCTCTCTTGTAGGTACATTTCTCTAGATTTACCATTCCTCATAACAAGAGCGAACAATATGAGTAGTCGTCATGGGGACCAATCCATGTCGCACCCAATAATTTTATGGTATTTAGTTTGGTATATCTCGTATTCTAACTCTCGGTCAACCTCAAAATGTTTCAATCCCCATTATAGAATTGTTTTGGAACATTTCTAACGATCCATAACTAGGTTTTTGCGTATCTCACACTGTACGCTTCTTCACCTTGGCATGGAACATCAAGGTTGGTTTTTCTAAGGTTGTCTTCATGAAGATTTGTCGAGAAAACCCTTGCTAGGTTGTGTGTATATGAGAATATATAGATAGAGGCTAAAGAAGTTTCCTATCCCGACACAACAGATCAAGGCAATTCATCCTTACACACAAAACTTAACAAGCATTCATCACATCAAGCATTTGGTTTATTTAAGATAGTATGGTCATACCCCAAGTCGGTGTGATCACATTATTATTACAAAACGACGGTCTTATGATGTCTTGAATGGAGGTCAAACTAAGGCTTCTTGGATCACTTCAGGTAGATCCATTATTCTGCAACATCTGTTTCTTCAGGGTTGCAATCTGAACGTCCTTGACTTTATTGAGCTCTTCATAAACACTTTGTTTAAGGGATAAGTCTACCATGTTGCCTTGGAGTTGATTTATGGTAGTCCTCAGAGTACTAGCCTCCTCCTTTTCTTCTTTGAGGTCATCGTGTGTGTTGTGCATCCTATACTTGAGTCTTTCTCCAAGCTCTTTAATAGCATCACAAGCAGCACATCTTGCAGAATCGAAGAATGACGTGTGAAGTTCAGGGTTGGTGAACATCCATAGTCCCATCTTCTTGTGGTTGTCTTCTTCGTTCTTGTATAGGTGGAGTTGCACCCACCATTACTCTTGACCTTCACCCTTCACAGGAAATCCTTTGTACACCGCTTCTCTTTTAAGTCCCATGCTTTCCATGATGTTCTTCAACGCCTTTGGAAATTCCGTGTCGCACTTTAGGGTCATGGTCATCACAGGTGATGAGGACATCCCTACTACACCACTACCTCCGTCATTGATGAATGAAGATGAACCTGCTGTGAAGCTCAAGTCCAATGAAGTTCGGATTGGACCAATTACAAGGGCTCGTGCGAAGCTACTTAAACAACAGGTGAACTTGTTTCTAAACGATACTTTGATTGATGAGAACTTTATACTGCCTAAGTCCTATTACTTATGTATCATCAGGTATCAAGAGGAGACGAGCATCGCACGAGGAGTAGCTGGACATGAAGACGCACGTCAAGATGGACGTGAAGCTGGACATGGAGCTGGACATGAAGATATCTCATGGACGCGCGAGGGAGGAGCGGGAGGCATGCACGAGAGGAGAAGTCGACGTCCAAGCCGGCCCAGCGCCCGGTTAGACTGGCCTCCAGACCGGCCCGCCCGGTCCCTGGCCCGGTTGACCGGCCGGCAACCGGATGCATCGTACCGGGGCCAAACCGGACGAAGTTTTGCGAACTTCCCGGTTTGCCGCCCGGTTGACCGGATGCCACGCCGGCCAGCCCGGTCCCTGGCCCGGTTGACCGGATTCCAGACCGGATCTGTCCGAGTCTGTCTCGACCAGAACTATTCTGGGTCGGTTTTACTTGTATCTTTCGACCAGAACTCGTCCCGGACGCCTATATAAGTGCCTTCGACGACCCCCTAGCTGCTTTAGACCACGTTTAAGATAAACCCTAGTTCTTAGTTGTTTGCTATGCAAAATTATTGAATCCCAACTCTCCAATTCGTTGCGATCTGGAGTTTTATTGCTACTGAAAGTTTGTGTGATCTACTATTCCATTGGGGATTAGAAGATTGCAATCTACCGCTTCGTGGTCGGCGGCTACGTGCGCAAGTGTGTGGAGTTGCAAATATCTTGCAGGGTTGAGAGCTGTTGGATTGGCGACAGGAATCAATCGAGAGACTTCGTCGGCGTCATACAAGTTATCCTCATCATATCATCGATTCCATCCGCTGCTACCATCGCGTGTTCATCACCACCCGTCGCTTACTGAGAAGATCGGGCAACCCCATATCATCTTGGTATCAGATTTCCAGTTTTCCTCGGTAAGCCATCCACAATCCACCCCATAGTTGAGTTGTGAGTGTTTTCCTATCCAGAAAAAGCCATAAAAAGTTAGGGTTAGGGTTTTCCATAGCCTTAGATTGCACTAATTTCAAGTTTTAGTTGCTTTTCGTATTTATTTTTGCATATCTTTTCTTTCCATCTAGTATTTTAGGGTTTGAGTTTACCCCTTATCATCTTGTGTTACTTTGTCGTCTAGTGTCAGTTTTTGTTACTCCGAGTCCACATAGCGTACAGTGTGCTTGTTACCAACCATAGACACAGCCTTTCGATATAAAGTGACTAGGAACTTCCCCAGAAGAGACTAGTTTTACCGCTCGACAGGCTGCTCGTTAGGTTATCGGTGCTTTGCATATTTCTCTTGGCCATGTTATCAAGGAGTTGTGTCCTATATCAAAAAAAGGGAAAATTGAAAGGAAGGAAAAAGAGCTACATAGCTGCGTGTGTTATACAAAAAGAAAAATCCAAAAAGAAAAGTGAAGTGCTAGTTGAATCAAGTGAAGGCCTAAGTTTACTTTACTGCACCCGTAGTTGAGCAATCTTGTGCCTGTCTCGTTGAGCTTTGCTAGCATCTCTCTAGTGCATTGCAACCTTTCCTACATATAGTTGCATTGCCCCATTATATCGCCTTGTGTGAGTATCATTGGTTGTCTACGGTCAGCGCTAGAGCTTGTTATTGGTGCAAATAGGTAGCCCACCTACAGCTCCACATATATCCTGTTGTGTCGTGTGATTTGTTCTTATACCCTTGATATTCGCTTCGCTACATCCGTGCACTAAGTCCGTCAATCCAAGTTGGTAAGCAATACTAATTCACTTTCGAGCGGTAAGATTTACCTTTCTTATCAGTTTTTGAGTGAGTTGTGAGAGTACCACCAAAAGATTTTTGTTTAGTGCACTAACCTACTAATCATGTCTTCTACCGAGAATGTTGATGTGATGCAGAAAAAGGATCCAACAGCGACAGTTACTTGGCTGGATTATGAGGCACTTCGTGATCACATGCAACGTGAAATACGAGTTGCTAGTGACGTGTTGGACAAGGATATTCAGAGTGTACACTTGAAGGTCGATGAGGCTACTACAGCGGTTAACACCATTCAAACATCCATGACGACTCTTCAAACATCGGTACAAAATCTGACAACCGCCATTGGTGAGATACGTACAATGGTGCAACAACAAGCACCACTTGATGAAGATGGCAGTGTGCAAGGTGACAATGCCGAAGCTGCTAATGCTCAAGGGCGTGGTGTTGGTCGTGGTCTTGGACGTGGCGTTGGAGATGCGTTCCGTGGTCGTGGTTTTGTCCCCGTCGGAGCCCAACGTGTTCTACAACAACAAGACGATGGTTTGGGCAAGCCCAAGTTCTCAATTCCCAGATTTGAAGGAGGTACTGATGTTGAAGAATATCTTACATGGGAGCTGAAGATTGAGAGATTATGGCGTTTACATCCTGACTATACTGAAGATAGGAAGATCAAGCTTGCTACCTCTGAATTTGATGGCTATGCATTGCGTTGGTGGGATGGACTTGTTCGTGCTCGAGAAGACGATCGTGAGCTGCCCATTATCACATGGCGTGCTATGAAGGCGGCAATGAGAGCTCGTTTTGTGCCTACCAATTACTTCCGTTCCGTCTTTGACAAGTTGACCCAATTGAAACAAGGTGTGTTGACGGTTGATGCTTACTACATGGAGATGGAGATGCTTATGCAGCGTGCCCGTGTCCGTGAGTCTCTTGAGATGACACTACAACGTTTTATGAATGGTCTGCGGTTTAACATCAAGGGTATTGTTCGTCATCACAGCTACGCTACTATGAATGAGTTACTACATCATGCAAGAGAAGCTGAGTCACAGTTGGCTGAAGAACTGCAAATGAAGGGTCGTGCTACAGGCGCTGGGCGCTACACACCCCGCGCACCGCTGTAGCGATCCAGGAAAATCCCCATATTAGATTTGTTTGTTATTTTCCCTTTATGCATCATCATGACATATGCATCATATCATCCACAAGATTTTATCAAATAAAATTATTTTAAATAAAAACTATTTTGTGTCTTTCCTCTCATATGGTTTCTATATGTAAACCATCCCTAGTGTCTATTCTTATTTATCAAAAACCCCAAACCAAATAGTTGGAAAATAAAATAAAATTGCAAAGCTATTTCAAATCCAAATACAAGATTTTGTTTTTGAAAACGTTGCAGTATCTGGCATGTCCTCATCCTTCTTTTCCATCTACCTATCTTTGTTCAATCCTAATCAAATCCTTTGAAGTCTTGAAGGGCCGTGTGGACATCTTTTGATTGATCATGTTTGAGCCCAAGAAAAATCTCCACCGAATCAGCGGTCAGAGCCCACCCCATCTAATCCTCCTGGGCATATTCTCTTCTTCCTGTACGGCACGGTGGAAGTGCCTCCACGTCGTCTCCATACCACCGATGGACACCGACGCATCCCTCTATATAAAACCAGCAGCTCCTGTCCCATCCAACCCTAGTGGCCTACTTCCCTTCCCTCTGCCGCCGCCACTCCTCTGCCGCCGCCAAGCTTCGCCAAGCTCTGCGACCGCCGGCATGCGCTCGACCAAGCTCCTCCCGACGTGCTCAACCGCGTCCGCGTCCTGCACGACGTCCCGGTCGTGGCGCCTCGCCAAAGCTCCGTCTTCCTCGCCGACCGTCGGGCTTCCAGCATGTTCTCGTCATCAACGACCTGCGCCGCGTCCGCCCAAGCTCTCCCGGCCCGTCCGTCTCCTGCGTGTCTTCAGGGACGCCCTCGACGCCGCCCGGTTTTCCCCAGTGAGCTTCGCGTCCTCCTAAACCACTCCCGAGTCCGAGTCCCGGCCTCTCTGTTTTTCTTGCCGGGCTACCGGCGTTGATCGCCGCTCTCCTCCGCAGGACATCATCGCCATCACAGCTCCGTCGTGTACCCGAAAACCAGTCGGCCGCCAAGTTCTCCGTCTGCTGCTCGTCTTCGCCTGTTCTCACGCGTTCGTCATCTGTACATGATCCTCGTCCACCAGGCCATGCTTGCACTTCGTGTTCCGACGTTGTTCATCTCGCTCCGTCGTTTTTCCCTGCCGCGCGTCCGTGGCCGCCTCCCCGCCTCCATCCATCGCCCGGCAGATTCACCTCCTCGCCATCATCTGTGTATTCTTCTTCGTCCGCTGCAGCCAAAG
Organism: Lolium rigidum; assembly: GCF_022539505.1. Taxonomy (NCBI): domain Eukaryota; kingdom Viridiplantae; phylum Streptophyta; class Magnoliopsida; order Poales; family Poaceae; genus Lolium; species Lolium rigidum. Next base: position 212,799,681 of record NC_061514.1, read on the forward strand.
GTGAAAGATTGAGCACCTAGTAAATCACAGCGAACCATGCTTCCTTAACGTGAATCGATATGCCTCATACTGGTTCGTTCCCTGTGCATTGTATATCAGATCCTGTGGACGCCATCGACCTTTTTCCTCGACGAGCCAAGATCTGCAGCGAGTCAACGTCCAACATCAGTTTCGTCAGCTATCGCGTGTACACGCAGTCAGGTCGCTGCGTATGTTTCTTTGGTTCCAGTACTCCACTTCATCGTGATCTGAAGCCAGCCAAACTGGTTTGTTCCTTGATTTCTGCTTGAGAGATCGTGTGTTCAATCCCATCCATGCACATGTAAAGCCACCCTTTTTATTTATTTAATTCTTTGCTTCTTGACAGTCGGGCCCGCAGATCAGCGTCCCAGACTAGGTTTCTATCCGGTGCAAACATCTCCGACGCCCCGCTGCTGCGTCAGCGCCCAGTCAGCACCTCCCTGGCCCGCGCGTCAGCCGCCCAGGATAGCTTCAACCTGGGTGAGAAGCATCTCTGCTTCATTTCTGTTTTCTGAAAAATGGCAGCAAATACTCATATCTTGTAAAATCAATATCTTCCAAACTATAACTCGAAATTAAAAGTGTTATATATGAAAGTTGCTCAGAAAAATGTGCTGAATATGAATATGCCATCCATACATCTATTTGCATCTTTCATCATGTCGAGACGTGATAGTTATGCATGTTCACCTTACATATATGCGGAGTATTTCGGAACACCGATTTGGTTTTCCCCGCCCCGCTTAATATTGAAGTAGCTCACCCATGCCTTGTTATGCCGTGCTAATCAACACTTAATTTGTCGGTAGGAATGCAACTCCAACCTAATTTGTTTGTCCGGGGTTCCGACTCCGCTTAAATTGGATAAGTGCATCGCATCATCTTTGCCATGTCATGCATATCATCTTGACCATGCTGGATCTTCTTTATCCGTAGTAGTAAGACTTTCATACGTTGTGTGTTCCAGCATTTGCTTCTTCGCGGATAGGATCACGAAGTGGTGCTGTGAGATACGACAAGTCCTTCGGATGTCCCTCGGCAAGCTTTAACAGGCAAGCATTTCCCTCATACTCCTGCCCCTGCAGAAGTCGCTTACCTATTTTATTTTGCCTTCTCCCTCGTGCTATCCTTGAGTTGCGTTCTTGTCACGTGTCCCTTCCACTTGTTACCTCAAGCAGCCCATATTGCCACCACCAACCACCAACCTCCTACAGCTGTTGTTTGGTTATCGGGTCTGCCTTGCGAGTCGTAGTGCATGCTAGTGTTGTTTTATCTCGTTACCGTTATCGCCATCTTATCGGGTTATCTGTTGGGGAATCATGACACATGGTCTACGGATATATTGTTGGAGATAATCATGCTTTACTTATTGTTAACAACTAAAATGATAAGCAGAGGCATCTGTGAGCCCCTTTGCGAAAGCATCGGAACTTTGACTCACTAATGTCCCCTAGGACCCGAGTTCTTGTTATCACGTTCCGAGACCGAGCGCTCTAACCACACGTGGGTATGCTTCGGGTCTCCCTCGACCACTGCTCGGAATCTACGACTTTGTCCAGTGGCCACAACTAGTTTGCAATGTTTTACCATTTGTTGTTTGCGTGCATGCCGACTTGTTACTTATTTACTTTGGGGAAGCCCGGTGAGCCTTGTATCCCTTGTTTCGGTATGCACGTATAGGTTTGCGGCACGAGCGTTTATCGCATCGTCGAAGCGGGTCATTCGCCCTCGTGTGTGTTTTGACCCTCGGAAGCCGTGCACGCAATAGCTAGGTCCGTTTCGGAGATACGGCCGGACTTCGATTCGGGTTCAACTTGGTTAGGTGGCTCCCTGGACATTGTTGTAGTGAAGGAGAGTGCGAGCCGTGATATCCACCTGTCGTAAGTGGGTCGAGCGGTGCGTGTGGACACATTTGGGCACCCTACGCAGGGTTAAATCTTATCGATAAGCCGCGTCCGCGGTTATGGACGACTTGGAGCTGTATGACTCGACCATAGACAACTTACACCTGCTGTTTCAATCATAATAACTGGTGTAGTAAGTTAGCACAACTCTAATAATAAATGGTTAAAACTTGACAACCGTGTGAGTGCCTTTGCCAGTACTTCTTGGCGAATGGGGAACGCATCGGCTGTGTTTTGTTTGCAGAGTATAGAACTGTTAGTTTATGCGCTCTCTCACCTTCTCTGATAGACGATTGTTGTAGAGTGTCTCTATAGGTTTTTTTTGTGCTTGCGCGCTGCCGCTTAACCCCACCATATTGCCTATGACGTTCCTCTTGCGTCCTCTAAGTCCCCTGCGTGCCTCAAGTACAAAGGATGACTGGTTGACGAATGCTTATACGTCTTTAAGTCTTGTTAAGTACGAACCCGTACTTATTGCTGCTTCTACGGGACATAACCGGGCAGGTATGAAGATATGTTCGATGAAGACGACGCTAGCAAGGTTACCCTTCCGGCTTGGCCTGGGCAGGGTTACGGACGCCATCGTTTATCTTCAGGACTCTTAGTCCAATTTGTATCTTGTCCGTACTCGGACATATTTGATCTTCTGTATGATTTGGATCTTGAGTTGTATATTTGTATCTTGACTCGTTGGAGTCGTTGTTGTAATATATATGTTTCTTGTGGGCTCTATTGTAATCCTGTTGTAATGTTACCGCTCGTGATTGATTCCACCCGCATCGCGTGCATGCTTCGGCGTGTACGAGGCGCTTGGTGGTGCGTCTCCTAGAATCGATATCGTGCGGATTTCGGCGTATTCGCTGGGATCCTCATGGTACCGGTTTTGGGGCGTCACAACCGCCCTCCATGGCGCCATCATCGCGCCCTGCGGATGTCCCTACTTCATCTAGCAAACCGGTCTCCAATGTGTCTAACACAAAGAAGCCCGTTCCTGCAGCAAGTGGAACTAGTTCTAACATGTCGACAGCGCGCAATCGCGATATGGCTTGTCATACATGTGGTGGCAAGGGTCACTTCAAGCGAGATTGTCATAACCGCAAAGTTATGATCATGAATGAGGACAATGAGTATGAAACTGGAGATGATGTTGATCCAAATGCTCCAGATGAGGATGATTATGACAGTGATGGGTTTGATGCTTTCCCTTCTGAAGCTCAAACTATTGTTGTGTCGCAGCGTGTTCTTAATGTGCGATCAAGTGCATCTACACAACGCTGTAATTTGTTCCAAACAAAGGCACTAGTTGGTCCCGATAAAGCTTGCAAGGTCATTATTGATGGCGGGAGTTGTCGCAATTTAGCAAGCAAAGAGTTATGTGCCAAGCTGAAACCGAAGTATCTACCGCACCCACATCCATATTATATTCGGTGGTTGAGCAATAATGGTGAGATGAAGGTGAGCCACATGGTGCGAGTTGATTTTGAGATTGGACCGTATAAGGATTCCATTGATTTTGATGTGGTTCCTATGACGGTTTGTCACCTGTTGTTGGGCCGGCCATGGCTCTATGACCGTTCTGTGCAACACAATGGCCGCGCCAATACATATCACTTGGAGTTCAAGGGCAAGAAAATTAACTTACAGCCTATGTCACCACAGCAAATTGTCAATGAGTCTCGTCAGAAGATTGAAGTAAACTTGTGAAAGGACACGGATGTCGCCTAGAGGGGGGGGGTGAATAGGCGATTTAAAACTTTTACGAGATGGGCTTAACAAATGCGGAATAAAACTAGCGTTTACTTTGTCAAGCCCAAAGCCTATATACTATGGTTCACCTATGTGCACCAACAACTTATGCTAAGCAATACAAGC
>NC_061514.1:213103577-213186426 GCF_022539505.1 Lolium rigidum
CAGGTAAGGTCTTGAGTAAAACTCAAGGTCCGGCTACGGCAGAAGAAAGAGAGAGAATGAAGAAGATCCCGTATTCCTCGGCAGTAGGCTCTATCATGTATGCCATGCTGTGTACTAGACCAGATATCGCACATGTTGTTAGTTTGACCAGCAGATATCTGAATGATCCAGCAATGGAACACTGGACAACAGTCAGGAATATCCTGAAGTACTTGAAAAGGACTAAGGATATGTTTCTTTGTTATGGAGGTGACCAAGAGCTCGTTGTAACCATTTATACCGATGCTAGTTGGAACACTAATCCAGATGACTCTAAGTATCAGTCTGGGTATGTGTTTATATTGAATGGTGCTGCAGTAAGCTGGATGAGTGCCAAGCAATGCACGATGGCGAAATCTTCAACTGAATCTAAATACATAGCGGCTTCGGAGGCTTTATCGGAAGCAATATGGATGAAGAGGTTCATTACTGAGCTTGGTGTGGTTGCTAGTGCATTGGAGCCATTGGTCATTTATTGTGACAACATGGGTGCCATAGCCAATGCACAAGAGCCAAGGTCACACAAGAAGCTGAAGCATATCAAGCTACATTTTCATGTGATTCGTGAGTACGTCGAAGATAGTGACGTAAAGGTTTGTAAAGTATACACATATCTGAATGTGGCGGATCCGTTGACTAAAGCTCTCCCTAGGGCAAAGCATGACCTACACCAGAACGCATGGGGGTTAGGTACCTTACCATGTAATCTAGATTATTGACTCTAGTGCAAGTGGGAGACTGTTGGAGATATGCGCAAGAGACAATAATAAAATGGTTATTATTATATCTTTATGTTTATGATAAATGTTTGCATCTCATGCTATAATTGTATTAACCGAATCATTGATACATGTGTGTTATGTAAACAACAAGGAGTCCCTAGAAAGCCTCTTGTATAACTAGCTTGTTGATTAATAGATGATCATGGTTTCGTGATCATGAACATTGGATGTTGTTAATAACAAGGTTATGTCATTGGGTGAATGATATAATGGACACACACCCAAATAAGCGTAGCATAAGATCAAGTCATTAAGTTCATCTTGCTATAAGCTTTCGATACATAGTTACCTAGTCCTTCGACCATGAGAGCATATAAATCACTTACGCCGGAAGGATACTTTGATTACATCAAATGCCATTGCATAAATGGGTGGTTATGAAGATGGGATTGAGTATTCGGAAAGTATGAGTTAAGGCATATGGATCAAGAGTGGGATTTGTCCATCCCGATGACGGATAGATATACTCTGGGCCCTCTCGGTGGGATGTCTTCTAATTAGCTTGCAAGCATGTGACTAGGTCACAAGAGATGACATACCACGGTACGAGTAAAGAGTACTTGTCGGTAACGAGGTTGAACTAGGTATAGAGATACCGATGATTGAACCTCGGACAAGTAAAGTATCGCGTGACAAAGGGAATTGGTATCGTATGTTAATGGTTCAATCGATCACTAAGTTATCGCTGAATGTGTGGGAGCCATTATGGATCTCCAGGTCCCGCTATTGGTTTTTGGTCGGAGAGGAGTCTCGATCATGTCTGCATAGTTCACGAACCGCGGGGTGACGCGCTTAAGGTTCGATGTCGTATAAGTAGATTTAGAATATGAGATAGAGACCAAAGATTGTTCAGACTCTCGGATGGGATCCAGGACATCACGAGGAGGTCCGGAATGGTCCGAAGAATAAGATTCATATAAGGGAAGTTGATTTCTAGGTTTCGGAAAAGTTCGGGATTTTTCCGGTGGAAGACCAAGAAGGTTCTAGAAGGTTCTGGGGGTCCACCATGGGGCCCACGACCCTAGGAGGTCCAACATGGGCCAAGGGGGTGCTACCTTGCCCTAATGGGCCAGGTGCACCAAGCCCTCAAGGCCCAGGCCGGCCACCCTTAGGGTTTCCCTAAAACCTAGGGGGGGTCAACTTTGGTGGGGGGGGGAGAAATCCCCTCCCCCTCTTGGCCGCCGGACCTAGATGGGTTGGGAGCGCAGCGGGGCCACCCCAACCGACGTGCCCCCTATATAAACAGTGGAGGAGACAGGGGGCGCAGCCACCCTTCACCATAAGTCTGGTCGCCCCCCTCTCTCCTCCACCGCTAGTCTACTCCGGCTTAAGGTTCGATGTCGTATAAGTAGATTCGGAATATGAGATGGAGACCGAAGTTTGTTCGGAGTCTCTGGTGGGATCCAGGACATCACGAGGAGGTCCGAAATGGTCCAGAGAATAAGATTCATATAAGGGAAGTTGATTTCTAGGTTTCGGAAAAGTTCGGGATTTTTCCGGTGGAAGACCCGGAAGGTTCTAGAAGGTTCATGTAACACCCCATTTTTCAGAACTTGCATATTTTAAAAAAACTTAAAAATCTGAGCCAACAAAAACTTTTATTTGGTATTTGAGAGTGTGCTTAGAATTAATTCTTGCATAACCTAGTTTGGATTTTTCACTTGATGTATTAATTTATGCAATAACACCAACAACCTAATTAAGCACCCCTCTTTAACTCATTAGGGTTTAACCCATTTATGCAAATGATATCACCTTTAATAATGCACTTTTTCCAAAAACCCTAACTCTAATTTTTAGTTCACCACCACAAGGATCAGAGGGAACACACCCCTCTCTTTCCTTTTTTGGTAATCTCAAATCACCTACGGTTTGCACACTTAACATCACCACCCCTCTTTTCTTTCTTTTTCTTCAACACATGTGCACATGCAAATTTTGTCACCTTTTGGCACATGCACATAGCATGGCCCCCTCTCTCTTTCACCACTGCCCCTTTTTCCTTCTCTCTCTTTTCTCTCTTGGGTTTTGGCCGAGAGACAAAGAGGAGGGGAACCTCCCCCTCTGTTTTTTTCTTCTTTTCCCTCCACTCTCTCTTTTCTTCCCTGGTTGGGCCATGGACAACACCACCTCTCCCTCCTCTGCCCTGGCCCAACCCTAGCCGCACCACCCCCTCTCTTCTGGCCCCAAACGCCACCAGTACCCACTCTCCCGCGCCCAAAACTGATGACCCACAAGTATAGGGGGTGTACCGTAGTACTTTCGATAAATAAGAGTGTTGAACCCAACGAGGAGCAGAAGGTGTTGACAAGCAGTTTCGATGAAGGATTCACTGTAAATGCCCACAGACAAGTATTCAGGGGGTTTTAATATAGCAGATGAATAAAGTTCAAGTAAGTAAAGTGCGAGAGAAATAATTGCAGCGAGTGGCCCAATCCTTTTTAGCACAAAGGACAAGCCGGTTTGTTTACTTATAATGACCAAACGTTCTTGAGGACACACGGAAATTTAGTCTAGTGCTTTCGCTTCAAATAGCTGATTAATCTTCATTGTTTTGATAATTGTTGTGTGGGTGAACCTATGCTAATGCACTGCCCTTCCTAGGACTAATACATACTTGTGATTATACCCCTTGCAAGCATCCGCAACTACAAGAAAGTAATTAAGATAAATCTAACCACAGCCTTAAACTCGAGATCCTGCTATCCCTCCTGCATCGATATACCAACGGGGGTTTAGGTTTCTGTCACTCCGGCAACCCCGCAATTAGCAAACAAATACAAGATGTATTCCCCTAGGCCCATAAATGGTGAAGTATCATGTAGTCGACGTTCACATGACACCACTAGAAGAATAACACCACAACTTAAATATCATAACATTGAATACTAACCAACATAATTCACTACTAACATTTAGACTTCACCCATGTCCTCAAGAACTAAACGAACTACTCACGAGACATCATATGGAACATGATCAGAGGTGATATGATGATGAATAACAATCTGAACATAAACCTTGGTTCAACGGTTTCACTCAATAGCATCAATAACAAGTAGAAATCAATACCGGGAGAGTTTCCCCTATCAAACAATCAAGATCCAACCCTAATTGTTACAACGGTGACGAGGTGCAGCGGTGGAGATGGCGGTGATGATGATGAAGATGACGGTGATGATGATGGAGATGATGTCCAGCTCGATGACGGTGACGATGGCGTCGATTTCCCCTCCGGGAGGGAATTTCCCGGCGGATTTCAGCTCGCCGGAGAGCTCTTTCTCTCTCGGTGTTTTCCGCCCCGCGGATGCGGGCCGTGACTCTTCGCGACTATCCTCCCGTGCTTAGGTTTTTGGGACGAAGATGTACGCGAAGGAGAGGAGGCCAGAGGGGGCTGTGGGCCCCCTCCTCACAAGGCGGCGCGGCCAGGCCTTGGCCCGCGCCAGCCTATGAGGTGGGCCCACGGCGGCCCTCCTTGGCTCCCCCTTCTGGCTCCCTTCGTCTTCTGGAAAATAGGATTTTTCATATAATTTCCGTCAAGTGTTGATCTTCCGAAATATTGCATTCTGACGGCGCTTTTTCCAGCAGAATCCTGACTCCGGTGCGCGATCCTCCAATAATCATGAAACATGCAAAATAGATGAAATAACATAAGTATCATCTCCAAATATGAAATATATCAATGAATAACAACAAATTATGATATAAAATAGTGATGCAAAATGGACGTATCAACACCCCCCAAGCTTAGACTTCGCTTGTCCCCAAGCGAAACTGAACTCGGTAAACAAGACCACATGTTTGTGGAGTGAAGAGTCGATAAATAAAATACGGACAATAAGCATCATATTCATTCACACAAGATATTCTAGTGAACAACTTCCTCATATAATTCAACTTGAAACAAGTAGAAGGAAATCACAAAAAGGTGCATAAGAAATCATAATTGGTGATGGCAAACTTCGTTCTTGGTCAGAGAACAGTTAACAGATTATACTTATCTATTGAGCAGCGCTCTCATATTAAATCTTATAATAAACTTGCATACTCAATCATAGTAATCTCCTCATAATCATTGATAACTTTCAAAGTTATATTCATTCGGATAAAACTTGTACTAAACAAGGAAGAGTAAAAGACATGATGAAATAGATCACAATATAGATGGTTGGATCACAACAACTCAATTGCTTGCTTAAGATGGAGGGAAATAGGTTTACTGACTCGACATGAAAATAAAAGAAAGGCCCTTCGCTGAGGGAAGCAGGGATTAAATCATGTGCTAGAGCTTTTTAAGTTTTGAAATCATATAGTGAGCATAAAAGTAAAGTTTTGAGAGGTGTTTGTTATTCTCAACGAATGGTAGCGGGTACTCTAACCGCCTTGCCAAACAGACTTCCAAAGAGCGGCTCCCATGAAGGACGTTATTTCCACCAGCAAGGTAGATCATCCCTCTTCTCTTTTGTTTACACATGTACTTTAGTTTATTTAAGGATGACACTCCTCCCAACCTTTGCTTACACAAGCTATGGCTAACCGAATCCTCGGGTGCCTTCCAACAATCTTATACCATGGAGGAGTGTCTATTGCAAAATTAAGTTGCTTACTGATGAATCAGGGCAAAACATGTGAAGAGAATTATTAATGAAAGTTGATTAATTGGGGCTGTGAACCCCGTTGCCAGCTCTTTTTGCAAAATTATAGGATAAGTGGATGAAGCCACTAGTCCATTAATGGAAGCTGCCCAACAAGATTGAAAGATAAAACCCCACATACTTCCTCATGAGCTATAAAACATTGACACAAATAAGAAGTAATAGCTTTTGAATTATTTAAAGGTAGCACATGAAGTATTTACTTGGAACGGCAGGGAATTACCACATAGTAGGCAGTTATTGTGGACACTGATGGCATAGGTTTGGTTTAAGGGTTTGGATGCACGAGAAGTATTCCCTCTCGGTACAGGTCTTTGGCTAGCAAGGTTGATTAGCAAGCATAAGAGTTGAGGGAAACAAACAAATATACATGTGATAGAAATAATCATGCATCTTACTTGTAAGCACAAACAATTTTAACTTCAGAATACTAAGCTAGGAACTAACAAGAAAGATAATAACATATCTACATGTATTTCCTCTTCTCTATTTAAAACTCAAAGTGTTGCTGCTATCGACCAATGCTAAGTTTGCCAGAACTAAATAGACTTACTCAATGCTCCCAAAGTGATACCAATACTAATAACAAGATCAATCATATCATAGAGATTGCAAACTAAAATAAGATGTGCAATATGTAAATGATAAGACTTCTCATTAATATTCCATAACGATAACTCACACCAAGGGATACATAGATAACCAACTAAAGAGAGATACTTCCATACCGCAACACATCTTATATGATAACTTCCCTACTCATGATATGACACTACTTGAAAGTAAAAAAGGTAAAAGATAGTGATGATGTGATACCGCGGCACTCCCCCAAGCTTGGAACAAACCAAGGGGATGCCAATACCGATGATGAATTACTCCTCCGGCGGTGGTGGTGAATTCTTCCCATCATCGGACTTCCAAGGAAGAGGCTCTCCATCAACAAACGACATCTTGGTCTCAGGAATCCTGAAACTAGCAGCATAGCTTATGTGTTTAAACCTGTTTTCATACTCACGGTTTTGATTTTGAACATCATAGAGTTGAGCTTGGAGTTTGTTGGTGGTGTCGTGAAGTGAGAGGATATCGTTCCACAGCTTTGCAGTCTCCTTCTCGTGTTCATCAATAAGTTCAGACACGATCTTGTGGAAGATGTCCACTTCACGCTCGGCCATCTTCTTGTAGTTAAAGACCTCTTGTTCTAGCTTCTTCATCCTGTCTTCCAAGCTTCCTTCTCCCTTAGGACCCCGGGCATCTTCAATCTGCAACTCTCCATTGACGAGCAACAATTCCTTGGGGTGCATCTTCAACTCGCTCATGTACGGATTGACGACATCTTCAAGGAAGCTGTCCTTCGGAGTTCCCGATGAAGACATGGTGGCTCTAGATCCGACGCAGATCCTGGCAGAAACAGCTCAAAACAAAACACGACGAGAAAACGATATACGGACCTCCAGGGATCCGGGGGATTATATAGCAGATATTTTTATGACGAAAGGAAGGTACCAGGTCGAACCAGAGTCGGAAAGGGGCAACGATGTGGCCTCCTCATAGGGCGGCGCAGCCAGGCTGGGGCCCGCGCCGGCCTATGGGGGCACGCCCTCGTGCGTCTCCTCCACTCCGTTTCGATCTCGTAATTTTTCATATTTTCCAAAAGTTGCAAAAACATTGTTCGAAAAGTTAAACGCGGACTTTTTCTTACCGGAATCGTTACCTATTCAAAGTCGAACTCGCGAGACTCGTCAACTTGGCCTTTGATGAAGGCTTCCGGAGTTACCACTTGAATAATATCAACATCTTCATTATAAGAATCACCAGAGATATAATGCTTGAGTCTTTGTCCATTCACCACTTGTGTGGCATTTCCTTGCAGAAAGCTAATTTTGATTGCTCCTGATCGATACACCACATCAATGACATATGGTCCTTCCCATTTTGAGAGTAATTTCCCTGCAAAAAATCTGAGACGAGACCGATACAATAGGACTTTATCTCCTACATTAAATTCTCTTTTGATAATTCTTCTATCATGCCATTTCTTAACTTTCTCTTTAAAGAGTTTAGCATTTTCATAAGCTTCACTTCTCCATTCATCTAGAGAACTCAATTGTAGCAATCTCTTCTTACCGGCAAGTTTAGGATCTTTATTTAGTTCTCTTACAGCCCAGTAAGCTTTGTGCTCTAGTTCTAAAGGTAAATGACAAGCTTTCCCATAAACCATTTTATACGGTGACATACCCATGGGATTTTTATAAGCAGTTCTATAAGCCCATAGTGCTTCCTTCAATTTAATAGCCCAGTTCTTTCTAGATTTATTAACAGTCTTTTGCAAGACAGATTTAATTTCTCTATTTGATAATTCTACTTGCCCACTAGTTTGAGGATGATAAGCGGAAGAAATTCTATGATTAATACCATATTTAGCAAGAGTTTTTCTAAAACCACCATGAATAAAATGAGAACCTCCATCGATCATAATATATCTAGGAACTCCAAATCTAGGAAAAATAATATCTAAAAGCATTCTTAAAGAGGTCTCACCATCAGCACTTTTTGTAGGTATGGCTTCCACCATTTAGTAACATAATCAACAGCGAAAAGTATATGAGTGTTACCTTCTGAAGAAGGGAAAGGACCCATGAAGTCAAATCCCCAACAATCGAATGGTTCAATAACAAGAGTATAATTCATAGGCATTTCATTGCGTCTAGAGATATTACCAACCCTTTGACATTCATCACAAGATAAAATAAACTTCCTTGCATCTTTGAAGAGAGTTGGCCAATAAAAACCTGATTGTAGAACCTTTTGCGCGGTTCTATCTCCGGCGTGATGTCCTCCATAAACACTACCATGACACTTATTCAATATCTCATGTTGTTCATATTCAGGAACACATCTTCGCAGAATGCCATCCACTCCTTCTTTATATAAATGTGGGTCATCCCAAAAATAATGCCTCAAGTCATAAAAGAATTTCCTCCTTTGCTGAGCTGAAAAGGTTGGAGGCAAGTACTTGGATACAATAAAGTTAGCATAATCAGCGTACCAAGGACTATCTCGCGAGCTCACCTTTATTACAGCCAAATGTTCATTTGGAAAACTATCATTAACAGGGACAGGATCATAAGTAATATTTTCCAATCTAGACAAATTATCAGCAACAGGATTATCAGCACCTTTCCTATCTATAATATGCAAATCAAATTCTTGCAAGAGAAGCACCCATCTAATAAGCCTTGGTTTAGCATCTTTCTTTGTCATAAGGTATCTAATTGCAGCATGATCAGTATGAATTGTAACTTTTGAATCAACAATATAGGATCTAAACTTGTCACAAGCAAAGACTACAGCTAATAATTCTTTTTCAGTTGTAGCATAATTTCTTTGAGCAGCATCAAGAGTTTTGCTAGCATAATGAATAACATTCAATTTTTTATCTACTCGCTGCCCAAGAACAGCGCCTACAGCAAAATCACTAGCATCACACATAATTTCAAAAGGCAAATTCCAATCAGGAGGTTCAACTACAAGAGCAGTTGTTAAGGCTTTCTTTAGAGTTTCAAAAGCTTCCTTACAATCATCATCAAAAACAAAAGGTACATCTTTTTGAAGAAGATTAGTAAGAGGCTTTGAAATCTTAGAAAAGTCTTTAATAAATCTCCTATAAAACCCAGCATGACCAAGAACACTACGAATACCTTTAACATCCCTAGGATAGGGCATCTTCTCAATTGCTTCAAATTTAGGTCTATCAACTTCAATACCTTTCTCGGAAATTTTATGTCCCAATACAATTCCTTCATTAACCATAAAGTGGCATTTCTCCCAATTAAGAACAAGGTTAGTTTCTTCACATCTCTGCAATACTTTATCAAGGTTTCGCAAGCAATTATCAAAAGAATTCCCATAGACAGAAAAATCATCCATGAATACCTCTACAATATTCTCACAAAAGCCATGAAAAATAGCAGACATGCATCTTTGAAAAGTATCAGGAGCATTACATAAACCAATAGGCATACGCCTATAAGCTTGAGTTCCATAGGGACAAGTGAAAGTGGTTTTCTCTTGATCTTTAGTTTTAACAGAAATTTGTGAAAACCCAGAATAACCATCAAGAAAGCAAAAATGAGTATTTTTAGACAACCTTTCTAACATTTGATCAATAAAGGGTAAAGGGTAATGATCTTTCTTAGTAACCTTATTAACTTTTCGATAATCAATGCACATTCTATACCCTACAACTACTCTTTGAGGGATGAGCTCATCATTATAATTAGGCACAATAGTCATTCCTCCTTTCTTAGGAACACAATGCACAGGACTAACCCATCTACAATCAGCAATAGGATATATAATACCAGCTTCAAGAAGTTTTAATACCTCATTCCTTACCACATCCTTCATCTTCGGGATTAGACGACGCTGATGTTCAACAACAGGCTTTGCATCATCTTCCATATTGATAGCATGTTGGCAAATAGAGGGAGAAATCCCCTTCAAGTCATCAAGAGTATAGCCAATAGCTCCTCGGTGTTTCTTCAATATTTCCAATAACCTTTCTTCCTCAATATCTGAAAGCTTAGAACTAATAATAAAAGGATATATTTTCTTATCATCAATATGAGCATACTTAAGATTATCAGGCAACGGTTTTAAATCAAAAATAGGATCTTCCTTTGGTGGTGGTGTTGTACCTAAATCTTCAACCGGCAAGTCATGTTTAAGAATAGGTTGACGAAGGAAAATTTCGTCAAGCTCATTTCTTTCTTCCCTAAAGACTTCACTCTCACTATTCTCCAAATGTTGCTGCAATGGGTTATTAGGAGCAAGAGCAATAGACGCGCACTGTTCAACTCTAAAATCATTATTAGGCAAATCAGCTTTATAAGGAGTTTTAGGCAAATCTTTTCCTTCTTGCAATCTATAACAGCTCCACAAGTATTTAGGAAAGGTCTACCAAAAATAATAGGACAATACTTACTAGCAGCAGAACCAAGTACCAAAAAGTCAGCAGGATATTTAATCTTACCACATAGGACTTCCACATCTCGAACAATACCAATAGGAGAGATAGTTTCTCTATTAGCTAGCGAAATAACCACATCAATATCTTCAAGTTCACAAGAACCAATTTCATGCATAATCTCCCTATAAAGCTCATAAGGAATGGCGCTAATACTTGCACCAATGTCGCATAAACCATAATAACAATGATCACCAATTCTAACAGAGAGCATAGGAACACTGGCTTTCCTAGACTTATTAGGATGCGAAACAATATTAGAAGCATCTTCACGAGAAAATAATATGACCATCTTCTACATTTTCAGTCACAAGATCTTTAACTATTGCAACAGCAGGTTCAACCTTTATTTGTTCTTCAGGTTCTATAGGTTTCTTTGCACTTTTATTAACCGCACTAGATATAACAGAGTACTCCTTCATTTTAGCAGGGAAAGGAGTTTTTCAATATAAGCTTCAGGAAGAATATGATCGACAGTTTCAATTATAGCACATTTATTTACAGATGAATCAATTTTATCTTTATAAGGTTCATGATACTTATCAAAATTCTTCCTAGGCAATTCAAAGTGAGAGGCAAAAGCTTTATAAAAATTGGCAACAACTTGAGAATCAAGACCATAAGTAGCACTCATATTACGAAATTTATCAGTATCCATAAAAACTTCAATGCATTTATAATCATAGTTTATACCTGACTCTCTATCTTTGTCATTCTCCCATCCTTCAGTATTCTCCTGGATCCGATCAAGAAGGTCCCCTTTAAACTCTTGTTTGTTGCGTGTAAATGATCCAGAACAAGAAGTATCCAGCAAAGTCTTATCTTGAAAAGACAGTCTTGCATAGAAATTATCAATAATAATATTACCAGGAAGCTCATGAATGGGGCATTTGAGCATTAAAGACTTCAATCTCCCCCAAGCTTGGGCAATACTCTCTCCATCATGAGGCCAGAAATTATATATGCGGTTCCGATCTTTGTGAATTTCACTTGGAGGATAGAATTTAGAATAAAATAAAGGCACAATGTCCTCCCAATCAAGAGAAGAGAGGGGATTTGGTGACTAGGTGTATACGTGAGCACCCTCTAGATGCCACACGATCTGCGTTGAGATCCGGTTCTCATCAATTGGATCTGTTGTCTTGACGTTGTCTTATCCATCGCTAAGCGTACTTGGCATCGGTCCTACGTGATTTGAAAGTGCATCTAGCCCACTATTTGAATTCAAAAAGGTGGGTCCTACGTGATTTGGAAGTGTTGTTAGTGCTGATGTGGTTTATTAACCCAGCAATGATGGCAACAGTGGATTGCTAGATATGACACGTGTCAACCAATGGATGCGTGCTCACGTATACACCCGGTCACCAGGCTTCTTTTGATGAAGAGAATCCCTATTCTTCAGCAATTTATACCAATGCGCTGCTTTACCAGACAGCGATATAGAGAATAGTTTCTTCCTAACTTCATCCATCGCAATACCTGCACATTTTAATAACCCGCATAATTCATGTAAAAACAGTAGATGATCACCAGGATGGACAGTTCCATCCCCTTCATAGCGGTTATCCACAACTCGTTCAATAATTTTCATAGGTATTTTGTATGGAACCTCTTTCTCACCTGGCGCCTCGTCCACTACCTTTGCAGTAGTAGTAGATTTCCCAAAGAGGAATTCAAGAGAAGACCTCTCCATAATGAATTATAGCAGCAGGCAGAAATAAAAACAGCACATATAATAAAAGTTTCCCTTACCAATAGCGCTTCACTCCCCGGCAACGGCGCCAGAAAATAGTCTTGATGACCCACAAGTATAGGGGGTGTATCGTAGTACTTTCGATAAATAAGAGTGTCGAACCCAACGAGGAGCAGAAGGTGTTGACAAGCAGTTTCGATGAAGGATTCACTGTAAATGCTCACAGACAAGTATTCAGGGGGTTTTAATATAGCAGATGAATAAAGTGCGAGAGAAATAAGTTAGTAAAGTGCGAGAGAAATAATTGCAGCGAGTGGCCCCATCCTTTTTAGCACAAAGGACAAGCCGGTTTGTTTACTTATAATGACCAAACGTTCTTGAGGACACACGGGAATTTAGTCTAGTGCTTTCGCTTCATATAGCTGATTAATCTTCATTGTTTTTATAAGTGTTGTGTGGGTGAACCTATGCTAATGCACTCGCCCTTCCTAGGACTAATACATACTTGTGATTATACCCCTTGCAAGCATCCGCAACTACAAGAAAGTAATTAAGATAAATCTAACCACAACCTTAAACTCTGAGATCCTGCTATCCCTCCTGCATCGATATACCAACAAGGGTTTAGGTTTCTGTCACTCCGGGAACCCCGCAATTAGCAAACGAATACAAGATGTATTCCCCTAGGCCCATAAATGGTGAAGTATCATGTAGTCGACGTTCACATGACACCACTAGAAGAATAACACCACAACTTAAATATCATAACATTGAATACTAACCAACATAATTCACTACTAACATTTAGACTTCACCCATGTCCTCAAGAACTAAACGAACTACTCACGAGACATCATATGGAACATGATCAGAGGTGATATGATGATGAATACCAATCTGAACATAAACCTTGGTTCAACGGTTTCACTCAATAGCATCAATAACAAGTAGAAATCAATACCGGGAGAGTTTCCCCTATCAAACAATCAAGATCCAACCCTAATTGTTACAGCGGTGACGAGGTGCAGCGGTGGAGATGGCGGTGATGATGATGAAGATGGCGGTGATGATGATGGAGATGATGTCCAGCTCGATGACGGCGACGATGGCGTCGATTTCCCCCTCCGGGAGGGAATTTCCCCAGCGGATTTCAGCCTGCCGGAGAGCTCTTTTCTCTCTGGTGTTTTCCGCCCCGCAGATGCGGCTATGACTCTTCGCGACTATCCTCCCGTGCTTAGGTTTTCGGGACGAAGATGTACGCGAAGGAGAGGAGGCCAGAGGGGGCTGTGGGCCCCCTCCTCACAAGGCGGCGCGGCCAGGCCTTGTCCCGCGCCGGCCTATGAGGTGGGCCCACGGCGGCCCTCCTCGGCTCCCCCTTCTGGCTCCCTTCGTCTTCTGGAAAAATAGGATTTTTCATATAATTTCCGTCAAGTGTTGATCTTCCGAAATATTGCATTCTGACGGCGCTTTTTCCAGCAGAATCCTGACTCCGGTGCGCGATCCTCCAATAATCATGAAACATGCAAAATAGATGAAATAACATAAGTATCATCTCCAAATATGAAATATATCAATGAATAACAGCAAATTATGATATAAAATAGTGATGCAAAATGGACGTATCAAAAACCCTAGCCCTAAACGCACGCGTGCGCCACGCTGGCAGAGACATGATGGCACGCTGCCTCGCATCGCCCGCCATCAGCCTCGACTGGCGCCCATCGCCTCGGCTCCCTCCCTTGCTGACGCCACCAGGAGGACGTCACCACGGGCCCAGCTGGTGACGCCAGCACTCGCGCGCCCGTTGGCCGTCGCCACCGCCCACTCCACTACCGCACCCTCCCCTGCCTATATAAACCCACCCAGAGACGCTCCTCTCCCTTCAGCTCCCCTCTCGCTCACGCCGTCAGGCTGCCCTACCCCATGCCTGGCTGCTCGAGCCGCTGCTGTTCCGCGCCGAGACACTCACCGCGGTCACCGCGTGGGTGACGCGCAGGTGGTCACCGCCGCGACGCCATCGCCACCTCTCTCCCTCTTCTCTCATCGCCATCGCCTTCTGTCGCGACTAACCCACCTCCCCTGGCATCTCTGTTGCACAGATCTGCGGTAGGACCTCGACGCCGACAACAAGCCAACGGCGCCCGTGATGTAGGTGACGTTGCGCGATGAGGAGGAGCCGTGTCCGAACGCCACCAGGCCGTCCACGCATAGCACACCCACGCCGCTGACTCGTCTGCACAGATCCCCGCCGCCGCGAGCCGCTGGTAAACCCTGGCCGCCTCCCTTTCTTCTCTTGCGCCGGCGAGCGCCGCGGACGTCGTGGACGCGACGGTTCCAGGCCGCCCGATCTAGATCCGACGGGCGCATGGCGCATGCACGGCCACGTCGGCGTGCATGGCCACGTCCGCCTGGCCTGGCCCGCCACAGGCCCCCGGCCTTTTTCTTTTTCTTCTTCTCCCGCCATCCGAGAGCCCCACTGGGCCGGCCCATCACCACAGCACCAGCACGGCCCAGAGTTTGCCGCCCACGGGAAAATCGTTTAAAATTTTGAAATAGAAATTAAAACTTGAAATGTATCTGCGAGCCTTTTTGTGAATAACTTTAGTTTGGTAGATCCGATTGAGATGATTCCAATTGCAGTAGAACCAGAATAAAAATATCTACCAGATGCCACTGACCTAGTACTTTTAGGATTTTCATACGAGTTTTAGTAAATAAAACTTGATCACTGCATTCTGGTTAGTATTTCTAACCTCTAAAATTGGAAAATTAATATTTTTGGATGAATCCAACTGTGTTGATCTTGTTTTGTTACTGTACATCTAGGAAAAATACCAAAAGTCTCTGTTCATGATGTTTTGTCTCTGGTTATTAATGTATGTGTGTCACATGCAATGATAGGTTTAAAATCTAATGGTTTTATTCAAATCCTTGTCACCTTTGTATTTTAAAAATGGCCAACCTATGGTTTGTTACTGTCAAACAACTCCCTGCATGTTTTCATCCTTTAATTATTTTACCCTTTGTTCTTGAGTTGTATTTTGATTGTATGTATCGTTTACTTTTGCGACGCTAGATACGAACGAGGGTGAAGTTGAAGGGGAGGACTTTGGTGAAGAATTTGAGGAGGACCAGGGACAAGCCAACCAAGGCAAGCCATATTTTGATCTCTGATGTGATGTCTCTTGGATGTCATCTTGTTGTTATCATTAGCATCTTGGTTCTATGTGTGATGATCTCCATATTATTGTTCTCTATGCTTGAATGCAAGCATGATATCTATAGTAGTTTTATCTTGTCAAGGTCTTGGTAATTGGTTGGGGGTATGGCATCATGGCCATTGCTACCCAACTTGTTTTCTATTGTTAGCTTGAACATGTTCCACCTCGGGACAAGGTTCACACTACACCCCCTTTCTAGTCTAGATCTATCAATGCCATGATCTTGGTGCATTCTCAAATTGCGATGAGTATGCCTACTTACCTAAGTAGTGTTGGTATTGGTAAATTCCCATCCCCATATATTGAATTGGTTAGATAACACCACAAATCTGAAAGTATATTCCCTTATATTGACATTATACAGGCTTACCTTAAGCAAGTATGATCCACTCCAATACCCCTATTCATACCCTCAATGGCGTGATGACTCTCATATCGGCCATGGTGATGTATTAGTTCCACTCATGAAACTATAGGTTGGGAACCCCTCAAGGTTTACCTTGTTGTAAATGTTTATGAAAACCTTGGGTGAGTTAGCCCAAGTGTGTGGTTTGAGAAAGAAAAGGATCTTGACAAAGAAGTTCGGAAAAGTGGTGTATGGTTGCTTGTTGGCAAGCAAAGGAAGTGTGGGTGAAAGGTTTTTAGAAAAGAGCACTGTGTAAAAGTGTTCGCCGTCCCAACTTTATTAGCGCAACCACATTATCCAAAGTGGGCACGGGCTTAGTCGTAGTTTGTTGAAATTGGCATGAGACACCTTCACAACTCTCTAGCAGGGTCACGATGACCTCTGACGCCGGGTTGCGCTCTGAAGGAGGCAATACACTGTAGTTGTCTATAGCCGGCCGATTACTGAGGGTCTTTCGTCATGGCGCCAGAGATACGCTCAAAAAGGAGGTATGCTGCCGGGGTGCCGGGAAGGGGTAAGCCCGCAGGGAAGGACTCATGTATGACTGATTATCCGAGACTCGCATACTTTTGTATGACGATCCGGGGATGATCCCGACGGATTTATCAGTTCTTGTGGGGAAAGTGTGCAAACTCTGCAGAGTCAAATCTATTCGATTAGCCGCGTCCGCGGTCATGGACAAGTTGAAATGGCCATACTTAACCTGGGCTTGAGTTTTGTTTTGATAAATGCTTTGCAAAGGAAATGTGTGTTGGATGTACCGGAAGGGTACGGGAAAGGCGCGTGTCGACCATATGGAGATGGTCGTGTGCAGATAAAACAAAGTGGGGGCCTTCTCCTAGCGTTTCATGTAGAGAGACTCTTCTTCAATAAAGATATAGAGATGTCATAGTTATCTTTTGAAGTATCTTCTTCAATAAAGATATAGAGATGTCATAGTTATCTTTTAAAGTATCTTCTTCAATAAAAATATAGAGATGTCATAGTTATCTTTTGAAGTATCTTCTTCAATAAAGATATAGAGATGTCATAGAACTTTCCTACTTTCTCCATCAATTGAGATGGCGTGAAGCTAACTCTTCTTCAATAAAGATATAGAGATGTCACTGTATCACCTTAGTGTCCCCATCAACCGCGGTGTTGGGATGCTATATCCACAAGAGAAACTGACGCTCTTGTGCATGCTATATCCACAAGAGAAACTGCTCTCTCTCCCTTGTCTCAATAAGCTAGATCTTTTTAGTATCTTCGTGATGGTTTGCGAGTACAATTCCAAATGTACTCACGGCTTTGTCCCTGGCTATTAACTTGGCCAGACTATGAGGAGGACTCTGAAGACGACGGAAGCTACCTGGACGACTACGCGACCTAGGATGATCTCCAAGTCAGCTGCATGTAGGTCTAAGGCGTGACTTGGGCTCGACGCTGTTGACGTGTATCCGCTGCTATGTTTTTATGAACTCGCCCCAAGTGGCATTTATGTAAGACTGGGTCATGTGACCCTATTATTGTATGACTTTTATTCGGTACTTGTGACGCCCCGAAACCGGTACCATGAGGATTCCAACGATCCCGCCAAAATCCGCACGATATCGATTCAGAGACGCCCTCCGACACGACGTGCGCGACGAATCACACACGTGATGCCAGAGGAATTAACACGAGCGGTAACATTACAACAGGATTACAATAGAGCCCACAAGATACATATATTACAACAACGACTCCAACGAGTCAAGATACAAATATACAATACAAAGATCCAAATCATACAGAAGATCAAATACATCCGAGTACGGACAAGATACAAATTGGACTAAGAGTCCTGAAGATAAACGATGGCGTCCATAACCCTGCCCAGGCCAAGCCGGAAGGGTAACCTTGCTAACGTCGTCATCTCGTACCTGTCAAAGTCGGGCCATCGGTTGCCGACAAAAGGGAGGAAGCAAAAGAGAAAGGGGAAAAGGCGAGAGAGACGTGATCGAGGGGAAAAGAAAAAGGAGGGGCGAGGGAGGCGTGGTCCAGGGCAAGAGATAAGATAGAGGAGGGGGAGCAGGTGAGTGCGGTGGTGCCGTGGTGTAGGCCAGCGATGGGGAGGGGGTCACGTTCTCCTCGTGAGGAGGAAGGCGACAGAGAGAAGGAAAAAGGTGAAGGGGTACGGTCTGGTGGACTTGGGCCAAGGAGAAGAGAAGAGAGGATGGGCCTCCGGGGTGGGCTGGAGCTGGGCTGGCGTGAGAGGGAGAGAAAGGGTTGCCGGGCCAGAGAGAGAGGGGAGCTGCGGGCTGGGCTGGTCGGTGGAGGAGGGGAAGGGAAGAGGGAGATGGGCTAGGAAGGGAGAGGCCCAGGAATAAAGGAAGAAAGGGTTTTCCTGGTTTTTCTCTTTTGATTTTAAAACTGGTTTTATAAAACCTTTTCAAATATAACCTAAACAACCAGATTTTATTTTCGGAAACATTTGAAGCATTTTTATTTTGTTTAAAATCTTAGGGTTTAGGGTTTTGTTAAAGAATAGAAAAGAGCAGGTTTATTATAGAAACCATATGGGAGGGTAAAATAAAATAAGAAGGGTTTATAAAATAATTTTATTTTGTTAAAAACATGGATGATATGGTGCATGATGACATGATTATGCATAAAAGAAAAATAACAAACAATTCTATTATGGGTATTACCCGGGGCCGTTACAATCGACACCACTAACAAGGAACCTCGCCCCGAGGTTCCACGCCGTGGTACGGGGGAGAGAGGTGAACTATCGGATCTTCAGGCGGCGTATCGATCTCCTCGACACCACTAACAAGAGTTGTTGCTCCATGTAGTTCGGCGACACCACTAGTAAGAAGTCTTTCCGTCATCGATGATGCGTTTCGGTGAGAATCTCAGGTTGCGGAAGATCAAGCTCCGTACAACAAGGATGGAAGGAGAAATAATCACATTGAACCACCCATTCAGTGTAGCAGAAGCAATGATAAGAGTAGTCGGTATGGTAGCTACTCCATCCCGCACCCAAAGCATTACTCGATACACGAATAGGAGAATCATGCAATCCACTCCCGGAATTCAGATTGGCGATCTTAATAGGCGTTGTCAACGAAGACTCGATGGGGACAGAGCACAAAGAGTTGAAGAAGGATCGCAGAACCAAAGATGATGTCAACGGAGCAGACAGAGGTAGCCGCCGATGTTGTTCTTCTGTCGGAAGGTCTTCAAAGATCGGTCCTATTAGGTTAAGGCAGAGATCGTCCAACCCACGTTGGAACCTAAGGCTCAGAGAAACTCGGATAAGAGAGAAGACTCAAAACGCGGAAAGGTAAGAGAAGAAAGAATGTAGGTAAGGAGAAAAATCAGAGCTAATCAGAACTATTTAACGAATTTTAGAAAATAGTTTTGACACTCTACTCAACGTCCGTTGGCAAGGTTATCCTACAGGCTGGACTAGTGGGGTACCGCAACCTGGGCTCTGATACCAACTTGTGACGCCCCGAAACCGGTACCATGAGGATTCCAGCGATCCCGCCAAAATCCGCACGATATCGATTCAGAGACGCCCTCCGACACGACGTGCGCGACGAATCACACACGTGATGCCGGAGGAATTAACACGAGCGGTAACATTACAACAGGATTACAATAGAGCCCACAAGATACATATATTACAACAACGACTCCAACGAGTCAAGATACAAATATACAATACAAAGATCCAAATCATACAGAAGATCAAATACATCCGAGTACGGACAAGATACAAATTGGACTAAGAGTCCTGAAGATAAACGATGGCGTCCATAACCCTGGCCCGTGCCAAGCCGGAAGGGTAACCTTGCTAACGTCGTCATCTCGTACCTGTCAAAGTCGGGCCATCGGTTGCCGACAAAAGGGAGGAAGCAAAAGAGAAAGGGGAAAAGGCGAGAGAGACGTGATCGAGGGGAAAAGAAAAAGGAGGGGCGAGGGAGGCGTGGTCCAGGGCAAGAGATAAGACGAGAGGAGGGGAGCAGGTGAGTGCGGTGGTGCCGTGGTGTAGGCCGGCGATGGGGAGGGGGTCACGTTCTCCTCGTGAGGAGGAAGGCGACGAGAGAGAAGGAAAAAGGTGAAGGGGTACGGTCTCGGTGGACTTGGGCCAAGGAGAAGAGAAGAGAGGATGGGCCTCCGGGGTGGGCTGGAGCCGGGCTGGCGTGAGAGGGAGAGAAAGGGTTGCCGGGCCGGAGAGAGAGGGGAGCTGCGGGGCTGGGCTGGTCGGTGGAGGAGGGGAAGGGAAGAGGGAGATGGGCTAGGAAGGGAGAGGCCCAGGAATAAAGGAAGAAAGGGTTTTCCTGGTTTTTCTCTTTTGATTTTAAAACTGGTTTTATAAAACCTTTTCAAATATAACCTAAACAACCAGATTTTATTTTCGGAAACATTTGAAGCATTTTTATTTTGTTTAAAATCTTAGGGTTTAGGGTTTTGTTAAAGAATAGAAAAGAGCAGGTTTATTATAGAAACCATATGGGAGGGTAAAATAAAATAAGAAGGGTTTATAAAATAATTTTATTTTGTTAAAAACATGGATGATATGGTGCATGATGACATGATTATGCATAAAAGAAAAAGAACAAACAATTCTATTATGGGTATTACCCGGGGCCGTTACAGTACTTGTAATGGATGTTGTAACTCTGGATATTCAGTTCAGTTATGTGCTCACGGTACACTGAACATGGGATCGTGAGTTGGATGCATAACAGGGTATTTCGGACAGCTAGTCCGGGGTCCCCACAGAGCTGGTATCAGAGCCATCCTGACCATAGGAGACCTTAGTTAGCATGGGCGTTAAGGTAGTACAAAAACTATTTTCTATACTAAAAACGAGATGACTATATGCTGAAATAATGCATAGTCTCTCCCCTAATTTCTCTTAGACTAAATGTTACTTGCATTAATCCTTAATGTTTTACTTTATGTACTTAAAATTTTTCACACTTTGATCATGTTACTAATTACAAACTTAAAATTTTGTGTAGATGGTTGCACCGATGTTTACCGAGAGCCATCAGCTGGGCTATGATCAGCCACGCTACTTGTTTGAGACTGCCCTCATCGAGGTGTCGCGGGCCGTTGGACGCCTGCTTCCTGTCAACACCCGGATTTTTAAGTCCAGATGCCTATTATGCCATTCCTCGCAATCCCAGGAATATTGTTTTTGCGAGACATAATAGATTGATATCACAACACATCATTCATTACAACACATAATCGTCTTACAAATAAAGGATCACATGATCCAGTCTCATTACAATAATAGAAGTTCTATTGATCCATTACATAACACATAGCGGAAGCGAAATAGCGTAATAGTTGTCCATCTATTCCACGAGCAACTCGTTGACGTCGGGAGTGATCCTAGTTGTCGTAGACGTCCCGCTCGTCCTTCTTCCGGTTCTGGTACTCGTCTTCATAGTCTGGCCATTTGAATAGCCAGGGACACAGCCATGATTACTTTAAAGTACTCGCAAACTAATACTAAGGTAAATACTATCAACTATAGTAAGGGGGTTCTAAGCTCTAGTTTTATTTGGATAAAGCCAGTTTTATTTTATAAACACTTTAATACTCAAAGCCTCTTCATTTACTAACTCAAGTGGGAACATTAGTGTCATTCCCACAACTCAGTTGTGATTCAAAGTCAAAGTCACCTTTCAAAATCAAGTCACAAGTCACCATTCATATTTTTAGAAAAGTTCTGATGACGGAACAGTATGGCCTTTCCAACTGTCCATGATCGTGGACGCGGCTATTCGAATAGGTTTAACTCTGCAGAGGTTGTACACTTGTGCCACAATAATTGCAATAGTCCGTCAGGGGTAACTGGCCCTGATTTATCGCACTCAGTGCGCGAACTACCAATCCTAACCTTTCATTTACATACCCTAGTATAGGCACCTCTCCCCATGAGCTTGGCCTCCTAGTGAAAACAAACCGTCAACCCGGGAACTGCACAGGGCTTGGGTAGGACATTCACCTCATTTCACGTCATTTCACTTTCGAGGGGGGGCAGCCTCAGCATAACCCCTATGACGCTTGTTCAGAGGGAACCCATACTAAAATACATAAGTTTCCGGTTAAGCCTTACCCAGATTCAGGTATTGTGGGGATACGTAAGAATTGGAATGGTATCGCATCCGAACGCAACCATCAGTTTTTGGTAAATTTCACCAAGTCATTCACAAGTCATATTTACCTTCAAAATCTTTCAATAGAATGACTCATCATTCCAAGGTTTTCAAAGTCATTGGTTTTCACAAGTTCCCATCTATAGTAGTCAATTTTAGTTTAGCACTAGCAACTAGTCGTGAGGGATGCTAATCAACTTGTATTGCTCTAGGCTAAGTTTGATACTCTTGTACTACTCCATAACTAACTAAATGAATCATGAATCAAAAAGTAACTTTGATAAATCAAAACCAATAAAGCTTGTAGAGTAAAAACTTGGGATAGGACCAATAAGCATAGAGTAAAAGTAAGGGTGCATTGCTCTTGTAGAGCTTTGCATTAGTCTAGTTGCATTGGTAATAGCTTGCCTTGATTGGTGAGGTGATCAAAGTGTTCTTCTTCTTCCTCTTGGTAGAAGACCTCTTCCTCCTGATAGACTCTGGTACTAGCGTCTATAAACGAATACAAGGATACAATCACCAAACAACACTTAAGTAGTCTTAATTAGCCTTATTGTCTCAGACAAATGATCTAGCATCACTACTTAACATTTTTCACCAATTATGCTAGGGTTTCCTTATTTAATATTAGGAAAATAATTTCCTCTCATTGAAATTGGAATTAGGGTTTCTATGTAGTTCTTTGGAGAAATAATTTCCTCTCATTGAATCTTCTTAATATTTAATCTTCTCAAATAATCATGTATGATCACATGTTGACCAAGGTCAACACTTCACACTTATCATTTGAGAAAAATGATTTAAATGAGATTCATCATCTCATGTGATTTAAATACTATATTGATTTAAATTCCCAGGTGAGCAAGTATGAGCCTAAACAATAGAGGTCATCATATTACTTCATAACACTTGGGAAAATGATTTAAATGAGGTGCTACACCTCAGAGATTTAAATTCCTAAAACTTTGAAATGGTTTAAATGGACTAGTATTGACTACATAGCCAATATCTTGCTTCTAGCCCATGATCATGTACAGAGGCCATGTGATATTTTTACATAGTAAATTAGAGTTGGTGAAATGTGAATTATAGAAATTGGATTCACTCCAAAATTCAAAATGGTTGATTTTCTAGATTTAATTGAATACTGAAAAGTCTTTGTTTTGTTATTTTTGCTACATTATGTGTACAACAGATATGAGGTTGAAACCAGTGGGGTTATTTAGACAATTTCATAAGCATTCTGGAACAATTTGAATCACTCAATTTGGTTTTGTAGATTTGAAACTATTCAATTTATAGCAAGGGTCTAGTATTGAAAATCCACTGAAACGATTTAATTTGATTAAGGCTAAATGGGCTAGGCGGGAAATAGAATGGGCCGAAACGTTTAAAAAGCAAAAGGGCCAGCCCAGTAACGTTTCACGGGCCAACTGACAAGAGGTCCCACTAGTCAGCGAGAGTAACTCGCTGAATCGGTATGCTCTAACATGTACCGTTGGATTAAATGCAGATCCGATGGCTGTGAGTCGTCGTCCCGACGGGGAGAAGA
This sequence comes from Lolium rigidum, assembly GCF_022539505.1. Classification (NCBI taxonomy): domain Eukaryota; kingdom Viridiplantae; phylum Streptophyta; class Magnoliopsida; order Poales; family Poaceae; genus Lolium; species Lolium rigidum. Next base: position 213,127,101 of record NC_061514.1, read on the forward strand.
CCTCGCTGCAGCGGCGGAGGTAGGGGGTCGGCGGCGTGCTGGATCTCCGGCGAGGGGCGGCGCAGATGATAGACGACGTTGTCATGGAAGGAGAAGAAGATGGCGCAGACGGCGTCTCCAATGGTGGTCGCAATCGGCGGCGGTGCTCTCAGCTCCTCCGCGGGCTCCGGCGACAAATTGAGCAGCTCCCGTGGCTAATTGGGTGAGAGGAGCGGACGAGGAGGATCAGATAGGTGAGGCGAGCTGGTTGGTGTGAAGAAATCATCAAGGGGGAGCCGTATTTATAGGAGGAAGGGGGTGGCCGTGGCGCTCGGGGCAGGTCGACGGCGAGGTCGTCGTTCCAGGGCTGTGAAGGGGCAAGTGATGGGCGCGTCGTGTAGGCGACGTCTAGGCGATGCTAGTGAGCGTGATGGCACGGTGGATGATGGTCTGAGGCATGCTGGCGAGGCTCGAGTGCTCGCAGTACCGTGGCGGCAAGGGTTCGATCATGGCGACGGCGACAGGTCCTCTGCAAGCTAGTGAGCTTGTCTACGGGGTAGATGATGTGGTGGCAAAGCTCGATGCAGAGGTAGGCGTGCAGGGGTGTACTGAGGCGACGGCACGACTTGCCGCTCTGGCGCGTCCAGGACGTGTCCGTGCGCGCTCACCGCGTTCCTGGCATGGTTCTGGGAGTGTCTGGGCGTGCAGCGTGTGGCCAATGTCGTGCTCTCCTTCGACTAGGGCTGGTACGAGCATGCTCAGGGGAGTGTGGGCGTGCTTGCTGACATGGTGAGATGGATAGGAGAGGACCGGGGCGATTGAGTGCTTGTGAGTGAGCATGGTACACGGCATGGTGAGGTTCTTGATCATTCCTCCACTTTACTCAGTGCAAAATGGCAGGGCTTGATGCAGAGGAGGTACAGGAGCAACAATGATCAAAGATCAAAAGGGGTTTAGGCAAAAATCCAGTGGGTATAAGGGTGTGTGCAAATTCTGAAATGATGCCTGCCAAGTGTTTGTGAAAATGGCCGCATGAAACTTTTATTTGAAATTTGTAAATCTTTTTGGTGGATCTCTTTGATATAATTAGAGAGGTAGAAAGGTGCTGGTGATGGTCATTTTGGTGAAGGTTTGTGAGAATTCAAAATGGGGGTTAATCTTCCCTCTATTTCGATGTCTCCACTTGTCTCCTTTATTCTGGTCAACCTAGTCAAAGTCAGCACTGATGGTCAACATCAAAGTTGTTCACCTTGACATGGTCTTGGATGACATGGCAAGAGTTGGTCAAGGTTGGTTTAAGAAAAGTCAAAACCAGGGGGGGTAAAGTGGTGAAGATTTTATAAAGTGGCCATATGACCATTATCACATGTATGTTGATTTCGATTTTTCCTTTGATTTGATTCTGGTTTCTTTGATTCAAAAGGGTGTGTTATTGATATCTAAGTGTTTTACAAACAATGGCACAAGACATGGTGGCCTTGGTTGAAGATTTGCAAAATCGGCTAAGTGTATGTGAGTGAAAAATGGAATTTTCTCACTATTTGATTTCTCTCCATTTGATTTGATTTTTCTTGACTCCAAAGTGATTCTTATTAGTTTAGGAACATTTCAAAACCATTGAAACCATTCCAAAAGGTCTAGTTCAAAGATTTGCAAAAATGGCCATAAACACATAAGAGGTGATGTGTCAAAATTTCTTATTCTTCTAAATGGTTACCCTTGCTTTACTTGAGCATGGGTTAGGGTCCATTTAGTGTGATATTAGGTTTAGAGAGGGTTTCACACCATTTGGGCAAGGTACAAAGGCATAGAACAAGATTTGGGTAAAATGGTATGTGCCACATATGCCTCTATGCATATGTTGCATTTGATTTCTAATTTGACTTGGCTTGACCCAATTGAGGTTGTTGAGTGTTGAAATGGTATAGAGGAGTGATCCAACCATTCACAACAAGTCCTAGGGTCAAGATCCTCAAATTCACAAATTTGCTATTTTACTCTCATATGCCTCTATGGCATTTTTAGTTTCTTTTTAAAATCTTTGGTTTCACTTTGGATTTGGTTTGATAAGCACTAGGAAAGGTTTATGAAGGTTTTCCAAACCTCTAATCAAAGTAGAAAGGCCTAGGGTAAGGATTTACAAAAATGGCCATAGGCACTTATGTCCTTTTCTTATTTAAATTCCTTTTTCTTTTATTTTAACTTGGATGGTAAAAAGAGGAGTGAGGTTTAGGGTTTAAGATTATTTCAAATACTAATAACGAGCAATCATGGCAATAGCACAAGAATTAAGCAAGATCACTATGCATCAAACTTAATTTAATAAAAGTTTTTGTTGGTTCCAAAATTTGGAAAAAGGGAATTTCATTTTCTTTCTTTTGAAATTTTTGGGATGTTACAAAACCTTCCCCCTTAAACAAATCTCGTCCCGAGATTTTAAGAAAAGTTAGGTTCCTAAGAGAGATTGAGCATTTTGATTAACAGGAAAACATACTTGGCATGGTCTGTGGTGCTTCCTGAGCTTCAGTGGCAATCATGTGGTAGAAACGGTCGTTGTTGTTGTTCTGGTTCCTTCTACCTGCGAAGCGGCGCTGTTGCTGGGAAGGTGCAGCAGTGTTGGCGGCAATCTTGGCAAGCTTCTTGGGGCACTCGTTGGAGTAGTGGCCCACAACTCCACATTCATAGCAGTTCACAGTTGACTTGTCCTTCGGGGTGACGGGGATGGCATTGCTTCCAGTCCTCGGGCCAGTGTTGGTGTTGTTGTTGTTGTGGTGGCTGTTGTTGTTGTTACGTCCGGGCTTCGGGGGTCCTCCGTTGTTGTTGGTGTAGTTGGGGCGATAACTCTGAGCAGGGGGCTTGTTGTGTCTTGGGGTGAATCCTCCAGAGGAGTTGTTGCGGTACTTCTGGGTATGGTGGGGTCCATTCTGGTTCATCATTCTGCGCTTGCGGTTGGCCTGATGCAGCTTTCCTTCCATCTGTATGGCTGAGTCCACGAGGGCTTCGAGGTCGGCGAACGGAATGTTTACTAACACAGTTTGCATCTCGTCGTGCAGTCCGTTCAGAAATCTTTCCTTCCTCTTCTCGTTGGTGTCGGTCTCATCCGGGGCGTACCTTGACAGAGTGAGAAACCTGTCGCGGTATTCCACCACGGACATCCTTCCTTGCTTGAGTTCGCGGAACTCGTCTCTCATCTTCTTGATCAGTCCTTGGGGCACATGGTATTTGCTGAACTTCAGCTTGAAGTCTTCCCAAGTCATCATTTGTCCCGCATTCATTGCACGGGCACTTGTCCACCAGGCTCGGGCAGGTCCTGACAGATAGTGGGTGGCGAACAGTACTTTTTCTGCGGCTTCTACTCCCGCAACTTCCAGGTTGTTCTCCATTGTCTGGAGCCAGTCATCAGCATCAAGGGGCTCTTCAGTCTTGTTGAACATTGGAGTGTTGGTGTTCTGAAAGTTCTTCAGCTTCGATCCCGGGTGATCGTGGTTTCCATGGCCTTGATTGTTCTGAGCTATCAGCTGCAGTGCGGCAATGTTGGCTTGGCGTTCAGCTCTTTCGACTTCTCGGTCTGCCATCATCGTCTGCAGCATCTGCATCATGGCATCCTGGGTGGCGCTGCGGGTTGGTGGGGCAATCTGAACATTGAGATAGATGATAAGATAAGGGGGAAATTTCTATGGTTTGTTTTGTTAAATTTTAAAAAGTTTATAAATTGAAAACTTGAGTAGTGTTGAGGGGGTAAAAACCAACAACACTTTTTCATTCATTCCAAACATCACATATTACAAAGCTAACACACCGTTGGTTTGAAGAACCATTCATCGCTCTACGATACAAGGGGATCCTTATACAACTCACACATACGAAAGTGCTTTAAATGATACTCCGCTTCAGGGGGGATTCTTCATCTTCGCGGGTAATGTGCTTGGCGAAAGGCGAGGGCGTTGTCCAACTCCTTGCGGGTCTTGTACAGCATGTAGTTGAGGTAGGCAACATAGTGGTTCATCTCCGGGTGCGGGGGCATGATTATTGGTCTTCCCATGGGGTCATGTCCTGGGTAGTAAATGAAGCGGGTATTCTTGAGCTTGTTGATATTCTGTCCACACAGACGGGCAATTGCTTCTTGCATCGCTCTGACTAGTCCTTCCGGCCAGGTGCTTCCCGTTACAGAAAACCAGATGGTTTCCCATATTGGGGCTCCAAGCTTCCCTCTCAGATCTATAGTAACTTCCCACCGAGGTTGTCCTCCGGATGGATTGTTGAGGGGTATTCCGAAGAACTCGGGATACGGGCGTCCTAAATACTCAACCAGTTGTTTCAAATCCTTCTCGAACATGAGGTTTCCTCCGGGGCCAAGCTGATAAGACTTGCAGGTGTACTCCATCTGTGAAGAATTATGATGAGTAAGTTAGAGAAGTGTGTCAAAATTTTATGTAGTAGTATAAGAAGAATAGAGCATAACTTTCTTATTTTGAAGAAGACCTTAAGGATAAGAGGGAGAATAAGTTTTCATACATAATCACTTCATTAGTTTCAAAACTAAGTTTTTCAGACGTCCATTCTAACTAGGGTCTCCTAAGGTCAACAATGGCTCTGATACCAACTTGTCAACACCCGGATTTTCAAGTCCAGATGCCTATTATGCCATTCCACGCAATACCAGGAATATTGTTTTTGCGAGACATAATAGATTGATATCACAACACATCATTCATTACAACACATAATCGTCTTACAAATAAAGGATCACATGATCCAGTCTCATTACAATAATAGAAGTTCTATTGATCCATTACATAACACATAGCGGAAGCGAAATAGCGTAATAGTAGTCCATCTATTCCACGAGCAACCGTTGACGTCGAGAGTGATCCTAGTTGTCGTAGACGTCCCGCTGTCCTTCTTCCGGGTTCTGGTACTCGTCTTCATAGTCTGGCCATTTGAATAGCCAGGGACACAGCCATGAGTACTTTAAAGTACTCGCAAACTAATACTAAGGTAAATACTATCAACTATAGTAAGGGGGTTCTAAGCTCTAGTTTTATTTGCATAAAGCCAGTTTTATTTTATAAACACTTTAATACTCAAAGCCTCTTCATTTACTAACTCAAGTGGGAACATTAGTGTCATTCCCACAACTCAGTTGTGATTCAAAGTCAAAGTCACCTTCAAAATCAAGTCACAAGTCACCATTCATATTTTTAGAAAAGTTCTGATGACGGAACAGTATGGCCTTTCCAACTTTCCATGACCGCGGACGCGGCTATTCGAATAGGTTTAACTCTGCAGAGGTTGTACACTTGTGCCACAATAATTGCAATAGTCCGTCAGGGGTAACTGGTCCTGATTTATCGCACTCAGTGCGCGAACTACCAATCCTAACCTTTCATTTACATACCCTAGTATAGGCACCTCTCCCCATGAGCTTGGCCTCCCAGTGAAAACAAACCGTCAACCCGGGAACTGCACAGGGCTTGGGTAGGACATTCACCTCATTTCACGTCATTTCACTTTCGAGGGGGGGCAGCCTCAGCATAACCCCTATGACGCTGGTTCAGAGGGAACCCATACTAAAATACATAAGTTTCCGGTTAAGCCTTACCCAGATTCAGGTATTGTGGGGATACGTAAGAATTGGAATGGTATCGCATCCGAACGCAACCATCAGTTTTTGGTAAATTTCACCAAGTCATTCACAAGTCATATTTACCTTCAAAATCTTTCAATAGAATGACTCATCATTCCAAGGTTTTCAAAGTCATTGGTTTTCACAAGTTCCCATCTATAGTAGTCAATTTTAGTTTAGCACTAGCAACTAGTCGTGAGGGATGCTAATCAACTTGTATTGCTCTAGGCTAAGTTTGATACTCTTGTACTACTCCATAACTAACTAAATGAATCATGAATCAAAAAGTAACTTTGATAAATCAAAACCAATAAAGCTTGTAGAGTAAAAACTTGGGATAGGACCAATAAGCATAGAGTAAAAGTAAGGGTGCATTGCTCTTGTAGAGCTTTGCATTAGTCTAGTTGCATTGGTAATAGCTTGCCTTGATTGGTGAGGTGATCAAAGTGTTCTTCTTCTTCCTCTTGGTACAAGACCTCTTCCTCCTGATAGTCTCCGGTACTAGCGTCTATAAGCGAATAGAAGGATACAATCACCAAACAACACTTAAGTAGTCTTAATTAGCCTTATTGGCTCACACAAATGATCTAGCATCACTACTTAACATTTATTCACCAATTATGCTAGGGTTTCCTTATTTAATATTAGGAAAATAATTTCCTCTCATTGAAATTGGAATTAGGGTTTCTATGTAGTTCTTTGGAGAAATAATTTCCTCTAATTGAATCTTCTTAATATTTAATCTTCTCAAATAATCATGTATGATCACATGTTGACCAAGGTCAACACTTCACACTTATCATTTGAGAAAAAATATTTAAATGAGATTCATCATCTCATGTGATTTAAATACTATATTGATTTAAATTCCCAGGTGAGCAAGTATGAGCCTAAACAATAGAGGTCATCATATTACTTCATAACACTCGGGAAAATGATTTAAATGAGGTGCTACACCTCAGAGATTTAAATTCCTAAAACTTTGAAATGGTTTAAATGGACTAGTATTGACTACATAGCCAATATCTTGCTTCTAGCCCATGATCATGTACAGAGGCCATGTGATATTTTTACATAGTAAATTAGAGTTGGTGAAATGTGAATTATAGCAATTGGATTCACTTAAAAATTCAAAATGGTTGATTTTCTAGATTTAATTGAATACTGAAAAGTCTCTGTTTTGTTATTTTTTCTACATTATGTCTACAACAGATATGAGGTTCAAACCAGTGGGGTTAGTTAGACAATTTCATAAGGATTCTGGAACAATTTGAATCACTCAATTTGGTTTTGTATATTTGAAACTATTCAATTTATAGCAAGGGTCCAGTATTGAAAATCCACTGAAACGATTTAATTTGATTAAGGCTAAATGGGCTAGGCGGGAAATAGAATGGGCCGAAATGTTTAAAAAGCAAAAGGGCCAGCCCAGTAAAGTTTCATGGGCCAGCTGACAAGAGGTCCCACTAGTCAGCGAGAGTAACTCGCCGAATCGGTATGCTCTAACCTGTACCGTTGTATTAGATGCAGATCCGATGGCTGTGAATCGTCGTCCCGACGGGGAGAAGACCTCGCTGCAGCGGCGGAGGTAGGGGGTCGGCGGCGTGCTGGAGCTCCGGCGAGGGGCGGTGCGGATGATAGACGACGTTGTCGTGGAAGGAGAAGAAGATGGCGCAGACGGCGTCTCCAATGGTGGTCGCAATCGGCGGCGGTGATCTCAGCTCCTCCGCGGGCTCCGGCGACAAATTGAGCAGCTCCCGTGGCTAATTGCGTGAGAGGAGTGGACGAGGAGGATCAGAGAGGTGAGGCAAGCTGGTTGGTGTGAAGAAATCATCAAGGGGGAGCCGTATTTATAGGAGGAAGGGGGTGGCCGTGGCGCTCGGGGCAGGTCGACGGCGAGGTCGTCGTTTCAGGGCTGTGAAGGGGCAAATGATGGGCGCGTCGTGTAGGCGACGTCTAGGCGATGCTAGTGAGCATGATGGCACGGTGGATGATGGTCTGAGGCGTGCTGGTGAGGCTCGAGTGCTCGCAGTACCGTGGCGGTAAGGGTTCGATCATGGCGACGGCGACAGGTCCTCTGCGAGCTAGTGAGCTTGTCTACGGGGTAGGGGATGTGGTGGCAAAGCTCGATGCAGAGGTAGGCGTGCAGGGGTGTACTGAGGCGACGACACGACTTGCCGCTCTGGCGCGTCCAGGACGTGTCCGTGCGCGCTCACCGCGTGCCTGGCATGGTTCTGGGCGTGTCTGGGCGTGCAGCGTGTGGCCAATGTCGTGCTCTCCTTCGACTAGGGCTGGTACGAGCATGCTCAGGGGAGTGTGGGCGTGCTTGCTGACATGGTGAGATGGATAGGAGAGGACCAAGGCGATTGAGTGCTTGTGAGTGGGCATGGTACACGGCATGGTGAGGTTCTTGATCATTCCTCCACTTTACTCAGTGCAAAATGGCAGGGCTTGATGCAGAGGAGGTACAGGAGCAACAATGATCAAATATCAAAAGGGGTTTAGGCAAAAATCCAGTGGGCATAAGGGTGTGTGCAAATTCTGAAATGACGCCTGCCAAGTGTTTGTGAAAATGGCCGCATGAAACTTTTATTTGAAATTTGTAAATCTTTTTGGTGGATCTCTTTGATATAATTAGAGAGGTAGAAAGGTGGTGGTGATGGTCATTTTGGTGATGGTTTGTGAGAATTCAAAATGGGGGTTAATCTTCCCTCTATGTCAATGTCTCCACTTGTCTCCTCTATTCTGGTCAACCTGGTCAAAGTCAGCACTGATGGTCAACATCAAATTTGTTCACCTTGACATGGTCTTGGATGACATGGCAAGAGTTGGTCAAGGTTGGTTTAAGAAAAGTCAAAACCGGGGGGGTAAAGTGGTGAAGATTTTATAAAGTGGCCATATGACCATTATCACATGTATGTTGATTTTGATTTTTCCTTTGATTTGATTCTGGTTTCTTTGATTCAAAAGGGTGTGTTATTGATATCTAAGTGTTTTAAAAACAATGGCACAAGCCATGGTGGCCTTGGTTGAAGAGTTGCAAAATTGGCTAAGTGTATGTGAGTGAAAAATGGAATTTTCTCACTATTTGATTTCTCTCCATTTGATTTGATTTTTCTTGACTCCAAAGTGATTCTTATTAGTTTAGGAACATTTAAAAACCATTGAAACCATTCCAAAAGGTCTAGTTCAAAGATTTGCAAAAATGGCCATAAACACATAAGAGGTGATGTGCCAAAATTTCTTATTCTTCTAAATGGTTCCCCTTGCTTTACTTGAGCATGGGTTAGGGTCCATTTAGTGTGATATTAGGTTTAGAGAGGGTTTCACACCATTTGGGCAAGGTACAAAGGCATAGAACAAGATTTGGGTAAAATGGTATGTGCCACATATGCCTCTATGCATATGTTGCATTTGATTTCTAATTTGACTTGGCTTGACCCAATTGAGGTGTTGAGTGTTTAAATGGTATAGAGGAGTGATCCAACCATTCACAACAAGTCCTAGGGTCAAGATCCTCAAATTCACAAATTTGCTATTTTACTCTCATATGCCTCTATGGCATTTTTAGTTTCTTTTTAAAATCTTTGGTTTCACTTTGGATTTGGTTTGATAAGCAATAGGCAAGGTTTATGAAGGTTTTCCAAACCTCTAATCAAAGTAGAAAGGCCTAGGGTAAAGATTTACAAAAAAAGCCATAGGCACTTATGCCCTTTTCTTATTTAAATTCCTTTTCTTTTATTTTAACTTGGATGGTAAAAAGAGGAGTGAGGTTTAGGGTTTAAGATTATTTAAAATACTAATAACAAGCAATCATGGCAATAGCATAAGAATTAAGCAAGATCACTATGCATCAAACTTAATTTAATAAAAGTTTTTGTTGGTTCCAAAATTTGGAAAAAGGAATTTCATTTTCTTTCTTTTGAAATTTATGGGATGTTACACTTCCCGAGGTGAAGGGAGGGAAAATGGAGTGCACCAAGGACGGCGAGCTGTCCTAGATGGTGGTCTGTACACTCCGTGGCTCCCATGTGAAGAACATCGAGGAGATCGAGGTCCAGTTCTTCGACCGCACTTGGAAGGAGGGACTTGTGAGGGTGCTGCAGGCATCTCTCTCACGCCTCTGCTTCCACCACCGTGTCGAGTTGGAGGCCAAGGGACTCCCTCATGCACTCTTGGGATGCCGCAATGAGGATGGGATTCCTACTATGACACCTTACACCTGCCCCCTCGGACGCCAGGCGGCCCAGATGGAGAATCTGCTGTACAAGACTCAGCTCAGCCTTGACTCCAACCGGATGGAGAACGAAGTGCTGAAGCATGAGATGGGAGGGCTTAATATGGATCTGAAGCTAGCCAAGCTCAAGTATCGCCGCCAGCAGAAGCAGAAGCTCCGCGTCTGCGAGGCCAACTATATGCTCAAGGTAAAGGTGATGCACCTCAAGTCCGCCCTCCGTGATGCCGAAGACAAGCTGGAGAGCCTCCAGGACGAGGGCGAGGATCTCCGTAAGGAGGACACCGCTCTCGTTAGCGATGATGAGGACTACATGGAAGAGGAAGGACTTGACGGGCTTGATGATGAAGACGACGATGACCGCGCCTTCATCAACGACGAGGCTGAGGATCCCGCGCCTCTTCACACCGTCGAGGCTACCCCGGACGATGAGGAGGAAGACCCCGAGGAGCCTCCGTTTGATAGCCTTTCCACCCCTCTCAACGACTTCTAGTTTGTGCACCCGCGAGAGTTATGTTAGAATGTGATGTCCCCGATGTAGTACCGTACTGTGTTGGTCCTTATGTGACCTTGTGATGGTTGTGAACCCTAGTCCTTTTGGGTACTATCGATGGTTATGATTATGGTTGTTTGCTTTTGGGTTTTGTTTTGCTTCTTCCGGTTTTTGATAAAGTTTTTCGTTCATGCATCTACATACCCTCCCCCTTGAAGAGGACTTTCCTACCGGAGTTCCACTTATCTTACACTCTTATCTCCCCAGATGGTCGAGACTCGCCGAGGAGGTTCCAGCTCCGATAACCCTCCACCACCACCACCCCCGAATCCAAACATGGCCCAAATTTTGCGCCTCTTAATGGAGGATCGTCAGAATGCCCGCGCAGAAAGTGAAGCCAACATCGCCGCACTTAGGCAGATTGCCAGAGCCGCTGCAGGGAACCGTGATGAGGAAGATAGAGAAGGACACGGCGAGGAAGCTCCAAGATCACGTCTCACGGACTTTCAGAATACCAGCCCGCCCGTGTTCTCCAAATGCACTGCACCTCTCGACGCGGATGATTGGCTCCGCACCATCGAGAACAACCAAGAGGTCGCTGATGTTGGAGCACAGGAGAAGGTTCTTCTCGCCACCCACTTTCTCTCAGGCCCTGCAAGAGCATGGTCGGAGAACGTCAAAGCATGCAAGCCCCCGACCACGTCATCAACTGGGAGGAGTTTACCACAAAATTCCGCAAAGCACATATTCCCACGGGTTTGATCAAGATGAAGCGTGATGAGTTTTTCAACCTGAAACAGAACAACTACAATGTTGTGGATTATCTCGACAAGTTTAATACCTTGGCAAGGTATGCCCCTCAGGACACTGACATTGATGAGAAGAAGCGAGACCGCTTCATGAATGGTCTGCACGAGGAAATCCAGAGTATCCTTGTGGCCGTACCTTACCCTGACTTGGAGGCGCTAGTGGATGCCGCTATTTGGTGGAATCCAAGCGCAAAGCTTCTTATGAGACCAGGAAGCGCAAGATGCAACAGCAACAGGGTGGACCCAGCAACCCCAAGTACCGCAGCCCACCTCCTTCCAGGACATCCAACCCACAATAGAGAAACCCCACCTCAGCTCCTGCCTATCGTCCCAACAGTTACAATACCAACTGTTCAGCTCTATAGTATCGTTCCGGGGGAGGAGGTTACAACAACAACCCCCGTCCCAATCCCCCAGCTCGTACATCGGGACATGGTTGTTTCACTTGTGGGAAGCCGGGGCACTTCTCTCGTGAGTGCCCTACCAAGATGAAGACACCACAGCCGCGCCAATGCACCCGGGCCCAATCGGGCTCAAGCCATAACTGCATCAGGAAAGAAGCCTGTGATCAATAAGCAAGCCAATGCCGCCCATGGACACCTGAATCATGTCAATGCTGAAGAAGCTGAGGAGACTCCGGACATTGTGATGGGTACGTTCCTCGTCATTTCCACCCCTGCAAGAATTTTTTTTGATTCTGGAGCATCTCATTCCTTCGTTACCGTACCCTTCGTTAAGAATAGTGGGATGAAACCAACCGTCATGAAACGCCTCATGCTAGTCCAAATTCCCGGATCCACTACTAAAACCCGCTTATCTTGCAAACAAGTTCCTGTAATCATACACGGAGTACCTTTCCAAGCCGACCTCATAATTCTAGGAGCTCAAGGTTTAGAGGTAATACTTGGAATGAACTGGATGACCAAGTATAAGGGACACATTGATTGTGTCCAAAAATCCATCACCCTAACTAATGACCAGGGTTTACCAGTAAAATACACCGGCACTATACACTCATCTAAAGCCTTCTGCAAGAAAAGCATCTCTGGATCAGCCCTAGATCAGGTTCCCATCGTCTGTGAGTACCCTGACGTTTTTCCGGAAGAGTTGCCCGGTATGCCCCCAGATCGGGATATCGAGTTCCTCATTGAGTTAATCCCGGGTACCGCACCCATAGCTCAGAGACCCTATCGCATGAACCCTCAAGAGCTGATTGAGTTGAAGGGACAGTTGGAAGACATGTTGAGCAAAGGTCTGATCCGACCTAGTGCTTCATGATACGTCCCAAACGTATCTATAATTTCTTATGTTCCATGCTACTTTTATGATGATACTCACATGTTTTATACACATTATATGTCATATTTATGCGTTTTCCGGAACTAACCTATTGATGAGATGCCGAAGGGCCAGTTGTTGTTTTCTGTTGTTTTTGGTTTCAGAAATCCTAGTAAGGAAATATTCTCGGAATCGGACGAAATCAACGCCCAACATCTTAGAATTCCACGAAGCTTCCAGATCACCCGGGAGGGACCAGAGGAGAGCCACAGGGCCACCAGACAACAGGGCGACGAGGCCCAAGGGGGGGCGCGCCCCCCTACTGTGTGGCTGCCCCGCAGCCCCTCCGACTCTGCCTCTTCGCCTATTTAAGCCTCCCTGACCTAAAACATCGACACCGATTGACGAAACCCGAGAAAACCTTCCAGAGCCGCCGCCATCGCGAAACTCCAATTCGGGGGACAGAAGTCTCTGTTCCGGCACCCTGCCGGACGGGGAATTGCCCCCGGAGTCATCTCCACCGCCATCTCCACCGCCATCGCTGTCTCCATGATGAGGAGGGAGTAATTCACCCCCGGGGCTGAGGGCTCTGCTATAGCTATGTGGTTCATCTCTCTCTTTGTGATCTAGTTGAATATCATCTATGGGAAATGCACTTTGGCTCATAGGAGCATATGCTCCCATTATGTGAATCCATATTTCAAAGTGTCAAAAAATTCTAAACTAAATTTTTACATGTACATCTAAACATTTTATGTTGGTACACAAGTTTTCAAAAAAAACTAAAAATAATTGTGGCTCCTGTAAAAAAGACAAGTTATGATGCTATAACACGACTACGTACAGGATATTTTTTTGTCTTTTTTGTACACGCCATATAAAATGTTGTTTCTCCACTAAAATTTGTGCACTAACATAGAATGTCAAGATGTACACCAACAAATTTATATCAGAATTTTTTAACATTTTTAAAATTGTTTTTTAATTATTTTATATAATGAGAGCATTTGCTCCTATGAGCCAAATTGCCACCTCCATCATCTATGTGCTACTCTAGTGATGTTATTAAAGTAGACTATTCCTCCTCCATGGTGTAATGGTGACAGTGTGTGCATCATGTAGTACTTGGCGTAGTTTACGATTGTGATCTCTTGTAGATTATGAAGTTAACTATTACTATGATAGTACTGATGTGATTTATTCCCCCTTTCATAGTCTGTCGTTGACAGTGTGCATGCTATGTTAGTACTCGGTGTAATTGCGTTGGTCTATCATGCACTCTAAGGTTATTTAAATATGAATATCGAATGTTGTGGAGCTTGTTAACTCCGGCATTGAGGTGCTCTTGTAGCCCTACAAAATTAGTGGTGTTCATCATCCAACAAGAGAGTGTAGAGTGGTTTTATTATGTGATTAATGTTGAGAGTGTCCACTAGTGAAAGTAGGCTCCCTAGGCCTTGTTTCCAAACATCGAATCTCCGTTTGTTTACTGTTCCGTTGCATGTTTACTCGCTGCCATAATTTATTTAGATTGCTATTGCCACTCATATTCATCCATATCATTTGCATCTCACTATCTCTTCGCCGAACTAGTGCACCTATACATCTGACAAGTGTATTAGGTGTGTTGGGGACACAAGAGACTTCTTGTATCGTGATTGCAGGGTTACTTGAGAGCGATATCTTTGACCTCTTCCTCCCTGAGTTCGATAAACCTTGGGTGATCCACTTAAGGGAAAACTTGCTGCTGTTCTACAAACCTCTGCTCTTGGAGGCCCAACACTGTCTACAGGAAAAGGAGTGTGCGTAGACATCAAGCACTTTTCTGGCGCCGTTGCCGGGGAGGTAAGGTAAAAGGTATTCACATCCTCCGACTACTAAGCTATTTTCTAGCATTGTTGCCGGTGTGTGAGTGCTCGAAGCTATTTCCTTTAGATCCTGCAAATGCATCTTTTTGTTTCTTGTTTTTATTTTCACTAGTTAGGCATAATGGAAAACAACAATGAGCTTTTTAATCTAGTTCCTGAGTTAAGATATGAATTGTTTGATGCGAAAATTAAAAAACCTATGGAACCTTATCTGCATGATAGTAGCAATGTTATTAGTATGAATGCAATTACTGCTAATGCTATGGAAAAGTCTAAGCTTGGGGAAGCTAGTTTATATAAAAATAATCTTTTTTGCTCCTCAGCTTTGGAAGAAATATTTTGCTCTGATAATGCTTTATCTCCCATATGCGATAACTTTAATTATGCTTCTGATATTTTAAATCCACCAGCTGAAATTATTTCATATAAAATACCTATGAAAATTATTGAACATGTTATGGATAACCGCTATGAAGGGGATGGAACTGTCCATCCTGGAGATCATTTACTGTTTTTGCATGAATTATGCGGGTTATTGAAGTGTGCAGGTATCTCTATGAATGAAGTGAAGAAGAAACTATTCTCTATGTCGTTGTCTGGTAAAGCGGTGCATTGGTACAAACTGCTGAAGGATGGGCATTCTCTTGATTGGAAGGATATTGTGCCTCTATTTTACTCTAAATTCTATCCTCCAAGTGAAATTCACAAAGACCGGAATCGCATATATAATTTCTGGCCTCATGATGGAGAGAGTATTGCCCAAGCATGGGGGAGATTGAAGTCTTTAATGCTCAAATGCCCCATTCATGAGCTTCCTGGTAATATCATCATTGATTATTTCTATGCAAGACTTTCTTTTCAAGATAAAACCTTGCTGGATACTACTTGTTCTGGATCATTTACACGCAATGAACAAGAGTTTAAAAGAGACCTTCTTGATCGGATTCAGGAGAATACTGAAGGATGGGAGAACAACAAAGGTAAAGAGTCAGGTATAAATTATGATTATGAATGCATTGAAACTTTTGTGGATACTGATAAAATTCGAAATATGAGTGCTACTTATGGTCTTGACTCTCAAGTTGTTGCAAATCTTTATAAAGCTTTTGCCTCTCATTTTGAACTGCCTAGGAAGAATTTTGATAAGTATCATAAACCTTTTAAAGACAATTGCATGAAGGATGAAACTGTTAATGATTGCAATAAACATGCCCAAACTTTTGTTTCTTATAAGCATGTTAATTTTTGTGGAATGCTGTTATCACCAGAATTTGACCGGATCAGAGGTGGGCCGCGATTGAAGATGGGCTTGAGGAATATACATGGAAGAAATACATGAATCGGCCTTATATACCAAGTTTGGGCTAGTTTGCCCGTGTATCTGTAACATAGTAGGATACGTGTCGGTTAGAAGGAGTTTCGGTTCGTGCCCGGTTGGGATTATTCCCACGTTAGAGAGTCTACGGACTATAAATATGTATCTAGGGTTTATGAAATAAACAACAATCACGTTCACCACAAACCAATCTAGGCGCATCGCCAACTCCCCCGTCTCGAGGGTTTCTTCCGGGTAAGCATCATGCTGCCTAGATCGCATCTTGCGATCTAGGCAGCACACGTTTATTCGTCGTTCATGCGTTGCTCGTACTGAAGCCTTTTTGATGGCGAGCAATGTAGTTATCATAGATGTTTTAGGGTTAGCACTGTTCATCTTATCATATGCTATCGTCGTGCGACCCTTAAGCATCTAGTCGCCTTTACACCTATCTTGGGTGTAAGGGCGGCACCCCGCTTGATCATTGTTTAGTAGATCCGATCCGTTATGATTGCTCCTTGTTCTTCAAGGATTAGTTTAATATCTGCATAGTTAGGCCTTACAAACGGGTTGAAGGATCCAAGTGGCGCGTAGGGTGTAGTTTGCTAGCCCTAGACAGGATGTTCCGAGGATAAACCTCGTGTTGGTTTTTAGGCCTTGTCTAGGGTCGGTTTACGATCACCGTGCGTGGCCGCCAGGCTCAATCACGAGTAGGATGTTCCGATTATGCGGTGAAAACCCTAAATCGTAGTAGGTCGTTTTAGCTTTATTTTGATCAAGCAGGACCACCATCCGATCGTACACCTCGTACGCATCATGGGTGGATCGGCTCCTTGAGCCGATTCACGGGACAACCCGAGAGCCGATCGAGGCTCGTATTTAATGTTTACGTGTATGCCATGCGAGAAACTAAGCGAGGCACATCCAACACCTTCCCGACCGGGTATAGGTCAGGTGGCACGCCCTTGCATCAGCATCGGACGTGCGTGCCGAGGCTTTGCGGGCCGTCGCTCGGAGGGACCAGGGCCAGCCGCAGTCCCGGGAGATTCCCGGCTCTACGGTGTTGCCCGTCGCTGCCCGCCGGTGGGTTTCTGACCGCAACACATTCTGGCACGCCCGGTGGGACAATCTTCGACATCAACCGCATCGCCATCTACATCTGAGATGGCGGAAGGCACTCCAGTCAAGTACGAGGATCTGACTGAGGAGCTCAAGAAGAAGCATGACAAGATCAAACCAGTCCTCGAAGCCGACCTCATCGGCTCTTTTCACAGAACCCGCTCACATGGCATCAGGTGGAAAGGGTTCTCACCTGAAGGCGCGCTCGATGGAGTGGACCTGTCCACCCCGTCAGAAGAACGCACCAGGTCGCTGCGGCAGGAGATTAACTTCATGGTGGCTCATTCGCTGCACCGCCATTCCGAGAGCCTGGTGAACACTTTGGAGAGTGTCGCTCTGCGCGTGATCCAGGAAATCATGAGCCATCAATATTCTCTGTCAGGACCAGCTCTGGGGACTCACCACGGAGAGATGCCACTCCAGTCCCGTCCACCGCTGCCGTTCGCGTTGACAGCACCAGAAGTGCCGAATTCACCGGCATCCGCCGTTAACATGGTGGAGCGCACTTACCCTGGAGGGTGCCAGCCAAGATTCTCGTTCAACATCAACATGATAGGGCTCGGGCACCACCCTGGTAAGGACAGATACGAGGGCAGCTGCTCTCACAGCGAAGACAAGGAGGAAGCTGTTCCACGCGATCGGCCCCGACACCTCCAAAAAATCATGGTTACAATCAAGATGAAGGGTGATTCCAGCGATCGGCCCGCATTATCCGTACCACACGCTCTCCCTGTATTTGGCGTCGACCTCACAGGTGACGGAAAGCTAGGATATGGGTTTACATCGGCTGATGAGCTAGAAGAAGTCGACATCGGTCCTGGGAATAAACCGCGACCAACTTTTATCAGCAAGAAGTTAGATCCACATCTTAGGGGTCGATGATAGCTCGCTAAAAGAATACCCGGATTGCTTTGCATGGGATTACACAGAGATGCCTGGGTTGGACAGGAGCATCATTGAACATCGGCTTCCCCTTAAGAAAGGGTTTCGGCCGTTCCAACAACGAGCACGTCAGATGAAGGCCGAAATTCTGGAAGAGGTCAAGAAAGAGATCGAGAAGATGTTGGCCGCCGGGTTCATCAGGCCATGCGGGTATGCTCGAATGGATCTCCGAGCATCGTTCCTGTAGAAAAGAAAGACGGCCGATGGCGTGTGGCCATCGATTTCCGAGATCTCAACGAGCCACTCCAAAAGATGAATATCCGATGCTCGTGGCGTAAACGTTGATCAATGCAGCTGCTGGCCATAAGGTGTTGAGCTTCATGGATGGCAACGCCGGCTATAACCAAATTTTCATGGCTCCAGAGGATATACACAAGACCGCATTCAGAGTACCAGGGGCAGTAGGCTTGTTTGAATATGTAGTCATGACCTTTGGGTTGAAGAATGCTGTTGCAACGTACCAAAGAGCCTTGAATTATATATTTCACGATCTGACCGGCAAGTTGGTGGAAATCTACATCGATGACGTGGTAGTCAAGTCTGTCTCCATGGAGGGACACTTGGATGATTTGCGACGCATCCTAGACCGAACTCGGAAGTTCGGACTGAGAATGAATCCAAAGAAGTGTGCCTTTGATGTGACGGCCGGTCAGTTCCTAGGTTTTCTGGTTCATGAACGGGGAATTGAGATCGGCCTGAAAAGTCAGGAGGCAGTGCGTACCATGCAGCCGCCCACCACGAAGAAAGAGCTCCAACGTCTTATCGGCAAGATCAACTTCGTCCAACGATTCATCTCTAACCTATCAGGACGAATCGAGCCGTTCATGGCGCTGGTGAAGATTAAATCTGATGACGAGTTTCACTGGGGGCGGAACGGCAGCAGGCGTTTGACGAGATTAAGCGGTATCCGACAACGCCGCTCGTGCTAGTTCCACCCCAACAAGATAGGCCGTTCTATATCTACTTGTCGATAGCCGACACGTCCATCGCTTCGGTGGTGGTGCAACTCTATGAGGGTGTTGAAAAGGTCGTTTTCTACCTCGGCGAAGGATGTTGGACGCGGAGACAAGGTATCCCGAGGTCGAGAAGCTTTGCTCGTGCCTCGTTCTTCACTCGCACCAAGCTTCATCACATCCTTTTGACGGCAGAGATCATCGTCATATGCAAGTCAGACGTTGTCAAGCACATGCTGTCGGCCCCTGTTTTGAAAGGCCGGCTTGGTAAGTGGATGTTTGAGTTGACGGAGTTCGATCTTCGGTATCAGCCTGCGAAAGCAGTCAAGGGACAAGCGTTGGCCGGTCTTATAGCTAAACGGATTAATACTAATATAGCGGCACTATCCGTACGTGTGTGGGCTATGTTCTTCGATGGATCGGCTTGTGACGATGGTTGTGGCATCGGCATTCTGCTCGTGTCGCCTCGGGGGGCGACATATTCTTTCGCCATCAGGCTATCTACCCCTTGCACAAACAATGTTGCTGAGTATGAGGCAGTGCGCAAGGGAATGGAGTTGCTTTTGGAAGCCGGGGCAGAGGCAGTGGAGCTTTTTGGAGACTCGAAGTTGGTGATCTCTCAACTCACGGACGAATACAAGTGCGAGAGTGAGTCACTTTTTCCATATTGGGTGGAGTGTCGTGAGCTGATGACACATTTTCGGTACATCAACTTCAATTGGGTCCCAAGGTCTCAGAATACCGACGCCAATGATCTCGCACAGATGGCGTCAGGATACAAGGACATACCCGACGGGTCGGAAGTTCAGGTGCAGTTCCTGGAACAGGATGATTGGAGAACCGATATCTTCAATTATTTGAAGGATTCGGCTCGGGGGGCACCCAAAAGGATAAGATACAAGGCCATGAAATATGTCCTTATAGGAGATGACATGTTCTACAGGACGTTGGAAGGGTTACTACTCAAATGCCTGGGACCGACTGAGTCTAATCAGCTCTGACATGAGGTGCATGAAGGCGCCTATGGAACTCACCAATCGGCCCATAAGATGAAGTGGTTAATTAGGCGATCAGGGTTTTATTGGCCTACCATGCTCGAAGACTGCTTCAACTAGTACAAGGGATGCCAAGCGTGTCAGATGTTCGGAAAAATCCAGATGGTACCCGCATCAGCGATGAACCCCATCATCAAACCTTGGCCATTTCGAGGTTGGGGCATGGATATGATCGGCAAAATACATCCTCCGTCAAGCAAGAACCACGAGTGGATTCTGGCCATTACAGATTATTTCACCAAATGGGTGGAGGCCGTTCCCATGAAGAAAGTAAAATCGGAAGATGTTATCCAATTTTTCAAAGAACATGTCATTCATAGGTTCGGGATTCCCCAAACCATCACGACCGATGGAGGTTCGGTCTTTCTCTCTAAAGAATTCAGAAAGTTCTGTGATGACATGGGGATTAAGCTAATCCGATCATCTCCATACTATGCTCAAGCCAACGGGCAAGCCGAAGCATCCAATCAAAGCCTGATCAAGCTGATTAAGAGGAAGATTGAGGAGAACCCCGTGGTGTGGCATGAGACGTTGTCAGAGGCTTTGTGGGCCTATCGCATGTCATGCCATGGAGCTATCAAGACTTCGCCGTACCAGCTTGTCTATGGGCAGGAGGCCGTATTACCTTGGGAAATTACGGCTGGATCAAGACGTGTCACGTTTCAGAATGACCTGACGCCTGAGGAATATGCAACCTTGATGAGTGACACTATTGAGGATTCAACGGAACTTAGACTTTGGTCGTTGGAGAAGATTAAAGAGAACAAGGCCAGGGTAGCTCGGGCATACAATAAGAAGGTAAGACCAAAGGAGTTTCAAGTTGGTGATCTAGTATGGGAAGCCGTGTTGCCACTAAGAACCAGGGATAAAGCATACGGCAAATGGTCTCCTAATTGGCACGGTGATACGTCTCCAACGTATCGATAATTTCTTGTGTTCCATGCCACATTATTGATGTTATCTACATGTTTTATGCACACTTTATGTCATATTCGTGCATTTTCTGGAACTAACCTATTAACAAGATGCCGAAGTGCCGGTTCCTCGTTTCTCGCTGTTTTTGGTTTCGTAAATCCTAGTAACGAAATATTCTCGAATCGGACGAAATCAACGCCCAAGTTCCTATTTTGCCCGAAGCATCCGAACACCCGAGAACCGCCGGAGAGGGGGCACAGGGCCACCAAACCCTAGCCCGGCGCGGCCAAGGGGGCGCGCCCCCTAGGGTGTGGGCCCCCTTCGACCTTCCTCGCGCCGCCTCTCCGCCTATAAAAGCCCCCGGATCAGAAAACCCTATCACAATTGACGAAACCCACGTAAACCCGCCGTAGCCGCCGCCATCGCGAAGCCAAGATCTGGGGGACAGGATCTCCGTTCCGGCACCCTGCCGGAGCGGGGAAGTGCCCCCGGAAGGCTTCTCCATCGACACCGCTGCCATCTCCACCGCCATCTTCATCACCGCTGCTGCTCCCATGAGGAGGGAGTAGTTCTCCATCGAGGCTCGGGGCTGTACCGGTAGCTATGTGGTTCATCTCTCTCCTATGTGTTTCAATACAATAATCTCATGAGCTGCCCTACATGATTGAGATTCATATGATGATGCTTGTAATCTAGATGTCATTATGCTAGTCAAGTGAGTTTTACTTATGTGATCTCCGGAGACTCCTCGTCCCACGTGTGTAAAGGTGACGAGTGTGTGCACCGTGTGGGTCTCTTAGGCTAGATTTCACGTAATACTTATTCACTGTTGAATGGCATAGTGAGGTGCTTATTTATATCTCTTTAAGATTGCAATGTTTTGTATCACAATTTATCTATGTGCTACTCTAGTGATGTGTTATTAAAGTAGTTTTATTCCTCCTGCATGTGTGCAAAGGTGACAGTGCGTGCACCGTGTTAGTACTTGGTTTATGCTATGATCATGATCTCTTGTAGATTATGGAGTTAACTATTGCTATGATAATATTGATGTGATCTATTCCTCCTACATATGCATGAAGGTGACAAGGTGTGCATGCTATGCTAGTACTTGGTTTAGTCTCGTTGATCTATCTTACACTTAAGGTTACTTAAACATGAGCATTATTGTGGAGCTTGTTAACTCCGGCATTGAGGGTTCGTGTAATCCTACGCAATGTGTTCATCATCCAACAAAAGTGTAGAGTATGCATTTATCTCGTTCGTTATGTGATCAATGTTGAGAGTGTCCACTAGTGAAAGTGTAATCCCTAGGCCTTGTTCCTAAATACCGCTGAGTTACTACTGCTGCGTTACTACTGGCTGCGTTATCGCTACTGCGTTACTACTGCTTGTTTCCTGTTTTATCGCGTTACTATCGCCGCAATACCACCACCATCAACTACGCGCCAAGCACTTTTCTCGGCACCGTTGCTACCGCTCATACTTATTCATACCACCCGTATTTCACTATCTCTTCGCCGAACTAGTGCACCTATTAGGTGTGTTGGGGACACAAGAGACTTCTTGCTTTGTGGTTGCGGTGGTTGCATGAGAGGGATATCTTTGACCTCTTCCTCCCCGAGTTCGATAAACCTTGGGTATCCACTTAAGGGAAACTTGCTGCCGTTCTACAAACCTCCTGCTCTTGGAGGCCCAACACTGTCTACAAGAATAGAAGCTCCCGTAGACATCAAGCACTTTTCTGGCGCCGTTGCCGGGGAGGAAAGGTAAAAAGGCTCTCATACTACGGTCCCAGGTAAAGTATTTTTCCGGCGCCGTCGTGTGTGTGCTCGAAGCTATTTCCTTTAGATCCTGCAATTGCATCTTGTTGTTTCTTGTTTACACTAGTTTGGCATAATGTACAAGAGTGAGCTTCTTATTCTATTTCCTGATTTAAAACATGGATTGTTTGATGCGAAAATTAAAAAACCTATGAAATCTTCTTTGCATGCTGGTAGTAATATTAGTATGAACGCTTTGAACACCATTGTTGACAATAATATATAAAGTTCTAAGCTTGGGGAAGCTGGTTTTCATGATATTTTTAGTCCCCCAAGCATTGAGGAGAAAATTTTCTTTGATGATACTTTGCCTCCTATTTATGATGATTATAATGATAGTGGTCTTTTGGTGCCACCTACTATGGAGAGTGAATTTGATTATGATTACAATATGCCTCCTATATTTGATGATGAGAATAATAATGATAGCTACTTTGTTGAATTTGCTCCCACTACAACTAATAAAATTGATTATGCTTATGTTGGGAGTAGTAATAATTTTATGCATGAGACTCATGATAAGAATGTTTCATTTGATAGTTATATTGTTGAGTTTGCTCATGATGCTACTGAAAGTTATTATGAGAGAGGAAAATATGGTTGTAGAAATTTTCATGTTACTAAAATGCCTCTCTATGTGCTGAAATTTTTGATGCTACACTTGTTTTATCTTCCTATGCTTGTTACTTTGCTCTTCATGAACTTGTTTATTTACAAGACTCCTATGCATAGGAAGCATGTTAGACTTAAATGTGTTTTGAATTTTCCTCTTGATGCTCTCTTTTGCTTCACATACTATTTCTTGCGAGTGCATCATTAAAACTGCTGAGCCCATCTTAATGGCTAAAAAGAAAGAACTTCTTGGGAGATAACCCATGTGTTATTTTGCTACAGTACTTTGTTTTATATTTGTGTCTTGGAAGTTGTTTACTACTGTAGCAACCTCTCCTTATCTTAGTTTTGTGTTTTGTTGTGCCAAGTAAAGTCTTTGATAGTAAAGTAAGTACTAGATTTGGATTACTGCGCAGAAACAGATTTCTTTGCTGTCACGAATCTGGGTAAAATTCTCTGTAGGTAACTCAGAAAATTATGCCAATTTACGTGAGTGATCCTCAGATATGTACGCAACTTTCATTCAATTTGAGCATTTTCGTTTGAGCAAGTCTGGTGGCCTAATAAAATCCATCTTTACGGACTGTTCTGTTTTGACAGATTCTGCCTTTTATTTCGCATTGCCTCTTTTGCTATGTTGGATGAATTTCTTTGATCCATTAATGTCCAGTAGCTTTATGCAATGTCCAGAAGTGTTCAGAATGATTGTGTCACCTCTGAACATGTTAATTTTTATTGTCCACTAACCCTCTAATGAGTTTGTTTTGAGTTTGGTGTGGAGGAAGTTTTCAAGGGTCAAGAGAGGAGGATGACACAATATGATCAAGAAGAGTGAAAAGTCTAAGCTTGGGGATGCCCCCGTGGTTCATCCCTGCATATTTCAAGAAGACTCAAGCATCTAAGCTTGGGGATGCCCAAGGCATCCCCTTCTTCATCGACAACTTATCGGGTCACCTCTAGTGAAACTATATTTTTATTCCGTCACATCTTATGTGCTTTACTTGGAGCGTCTGTGTGCTTTTATTTTCGTTTTGTTATTTTCATTCTCTGAATAAATTCATGCTTGTGTGGGAGAGAGACACGCTCCGCTGTTGCATATGAACACGTGCGTTCTTAGCTTTACTTTTAATGTTCATGGCGAAGGTTGAAACTGCTTCGTTCATTGTTATATGGTTGGAAACAGGAAATGCTGCATGTGGTAAATGGTATAATGTCTTGAATAATTTGATACTTGGCAATTGTTGTGCTCATATAGATCATGTTTAAGCTCTTGCATCATGTACTTTGCACCTATTAATGAAGAACTACATAGAGCTTGTTAAAATTTGGTTTGCATGATTGGTTTCTCTAGAGTCTAGATATTTTCTTGTTATGGTATTTGAACAACAAGGAGACAATGTAAAGTCTTATAATGCTTGCAATATGTTCATATGTAAGCTTTGCTGCACCTTTTATACTTGAGTTTGCTTCAAACAACCTTGCTAGCCTAGCCTTGTATTGAGAGGAATTCTTCTCGTGCATCCAAATCCTTGAGCCAATAACCATGCCATTTGTGTCCACCATACCTACCTACCACATGGTATTTCTCTGCCATTCCAAAGTAAATTACTTGAGTGCTACCTTTAAAATTCTATTATTTGCCTTTACAATACATAGCTCATGGGAAATAGCCTTAAAAACTATTGTGGTGAAGAATATGTACTTATGTGTCTTATTTCTTAATAAGTTGCTTGTTGAGCGGTAACCATGTTTCTGGGGACGCCATCAACTCTTTTACCTTTGTTGAATATCATATGAGTTGCTATGCATGTTCGTCTTGTCTGAAGTAAGGGCGATTTTCATTATCAAATGGTTTGAGTATGCATACTGTTAGAGAAGAACATTGGGCCGCTAACTAAAGCCATGATTCATGGTGGAAGTTTCAGTTTGGACAATCAATCCTCAATCTCTTATGAGAATATTAACTGTTGTTGAATTCTTATGCATTAAAGAGGAGTCCATTATCTGTTGTCTATGTTGTCCCGGTATGGATGTCTAAGTTGAGAATAATCAAAAGCGAGAAATCCAATGCGAACTTTCTCCTTAGACCTTTGTACGAGCGGCATAGAGGTACCCCTTTGTGACACTTGGTTGAAACATATGCTATGCAATGATAATCCATGTTAATCCAAGCTAATTAGGACAAGGTGCGAGCACTATTGGTATACTATGCATGAGGCTTGCAACTTATAGGATATCTTATACATAACACATGTGCTTTATTACTACCGTTGACAAAATTGTTTCTTGTTTTCAAAATGAAAATCTCTAGCACAAATATAGTAATCAATGCTTCCCTCTGCGAAGGGCCTACCTTCTACTTTATTGTTGAGTCAGTTTACCCATTCTTTCTATCCCAGAAGCAAACACTTGTACCAACTGTGTGCATTGATCCTTACATGTTTACCTATTGCACTTGTTATATTGCTTTCTGTTGACAATTATCCATGAGATAAATATGTTGAAGTTGAAAGCAACCGCTGAAACTTATATCTTCCTTTGTGTTGCTTCAATACCTTTACTTTGAATCTATTGCTTTATGAGTAACTCTTATGCAAGTCTTATTGATGCTTGTCTTGAAAGTACTATTAATGAAAAGTCTTTGCTATATGATTCATTTGTTTACTCATTATCTTCATCATTGCTTCGAATCGCTGCATTCATCTCATATGCTTTACAATAGTATGATCAAGATTATGATAGCATGTCACTTCAGAAATTATCTTTGTTATCGTTTACCTACTCGAGGGCGAGTAGGAACTAAGCTTGGGGATGCTTGATACGTCCCAAACGTATCTATAATTTCTTATGTTCCATGCTACTTTTATGATGATACTCACATGTTTTATACACATTATATGTCATTTTTATGCGTTTTCCGGAACTAACCTATTGATGAGATGTCGAGGGCCAGTTGCTGTTTTCTGCTGTTTTTGGTTTCAGAAATCCTAGTAAGGAAATATTCTCGGAATCGGACGAAATCAACTCCCAGCATCTTAGAATTCCACGAAGCTTCCAGAACACCCGGGAGGGACCGGAGGAGAGCCACGGGGCCACCGGACAACAAGGGCGGCGCGGCCCAAGGGGGCGCGCCCCTGCGTGTGGCTGCCCCGCAGCCCCTCCGACTCCGCCTCTTCGCCTATTTAAGCCTCCCTGACCTAAAACATTGACACCGATTGACGAAACCCGAGAAAACCTTCCAGAGCCGCCACCATCGTGAAACTCCAATTCGGGGGACAGAAGTCTCTGTTCCGGCACCCTGCCGGGACGGGGAATTGCCCCCGGAGTCATCTCCACCGCCATCTCCACCGCCATCTCCACCGCCATCTTCACCGCCATCGCTGTCTCCATGATGATGAGGGAGTAATTCACCCCCGGGGCTGAGGGCTCTGCTGTAGCTATGTGGTTCATCTCTCTCTTTGTGATCTAGTTGAATATCATCTATGTGCTACTCTAGTGATGTTATTGAAGTAGACTATTCCTCCTCCATGGTGTAATGGTGACAGTGTGTGCATCATGTAGTACTTGGCGTAGTTTATGATTGTGATCTCTTGTAGATTATGAAGTTAACTATTACTATGATAGTATTGATGTGATTTATTCCCCCTTTCATAGTACTGTCGGTGACAGTGTGCATGCTATGTTAGTACTCGGTGTAATTGCGTTGGTCTATCATGCACTCTAAGGTTATTTAAATATGAATATCGAATGTTGTGGAGCTTGTTAACTCCGGCATTGAGGGGTGCTCTTGTAGCCCTACACAATTAGTGGTGTTCATCATCCAACAAGAGAGTGTAGAGTGGTTTTATTATGTGATTAATGTTGAGAGTGTCCACTAGTGAAAGTAGGATCCCTAGGCCTTGTTTCCAAACATCGAATCTCCGTTTGTTTACCGTTCCGTTGCATGTTTACTCGCTGCCATAATTTATTTAGATTGCTATTGCCACTCATATTCATCCATATCATTTGCATCTCACTATCTCTTCGCCGAACTAGTGCACCTATACATCTGACAAGTGTATTAGGTGTGTTGGGGACACAAGAGACTTCTTGTATCGTGATTGCAGGGTTGCTTGAGAGGGATATCTTTGACCTCTTCCTCCCTGAGTTCGATAAACCTTGGGTGATCCACTTAAGGGAAAACTTGCTGCTGTTCTACAAACCTCTGCTCTTGGAGGCCCAAAACTGTCTACAGGAAAAGGAGTGTGCGTAGACATCACTTCACCGTGGGGATCACCTGTGATCTTCGTGGATAAAAGGGATGGTACTATTCGCCTACGTGTGGATTACAGAAGACTCAACGATGTTACCATAAAAAACAAATACCCCTTGCCCAAGATCGATGACTTGTTCGACCAGATGAATGGACCCAAAGTGTTCTCGAAGATAGACATCCGCACTAGATACCATCAGCTCAAAGTTAGAGAATCTGATATTCCCAAGACTGCTCCGCACCATCGAGAACAACCTAGAGGTCGCTGCTGTTGGAGCACAGGAGAAGGTTCTTCTCGCCACCCACTTTCTCTCAGGCCCTGCAAGAGCATGGTGGGAGAACATCAAAGCATGCAAGGCCCCGACCACGTCATCAACTGGGAGGGGTTTACCGCCAAATTCCGCAAAGCACATATTCCCACGGGTTTGATCAAGATGAAGCATGATGAGTTTTTCAACCTGAAACAGAACAACTCCAATGTTGTGGATTATCTCGACAGGTTTAATACCTTGGCAAGGTATGCCCCTCAGGACACTAACATTGATGAGAAGAAGCGAGACCGCTTCATGAATGGTCTGCACGAGGAAATCCAGAGTATCCTTGTGGCCGTACCTTACCCTGACTTGGAGGCGCTAGTGGATGCCGCTATTATGGTGGAATCCAAGCGCAAAGCTGCTTATGAGACTAGGAAGCGCAAGATGCAACAGCAACAGGGTGGACCCAGCAACCCCAAGTACCGCAGCCCACCTCCTGCCAGGACATCCAACCCACCACAGAGAAACCCCACCTCAGCTCCTGCCTATCGTCCCAACAGTTACAATACCAACCGTGCAGCTCCGCAGTATCGTTCTGGAGGAGGAGGTTACAACAACAACCCCCGTCCCAATCCCCCAGCTTTTACATCGGGAGATGGTTGTTTCACTTGTGGGAAGCCGGGGCACTTCTCTCGTGAGTGCCCTACCAAGATGAAGACACCACAGCGCGCCAATGCACCCAGGCCCAATCAAGCTCAAGCCATAACTGCATCAAGAAAGAAGCATGTGATCAATAAGCAAGCCAATGCCGCCCATGGACACCTGAATCATGTCAATGCTGAAGAAGCTGAGGAGACTCCGGACATTGTGATGGGTACGTTCCTCGTCCATTCCACCCCTGCAAGAGTTTTTTTTTTGATTCTGGAGCATCTCATTCCTTCGTTACCGTACCCTTCGTTAAGAATAGTGGGATGAAACCAACCGTCATGAAACGCCTCATGCTAGTCCAAATTCCCGGATCCACTACTAAAACCCGCTTATCTTGCAAACAAGTTCCTATAATCATACACAGAGTACCTTTCCAAGCCGACCTCATAATTCTATGAGCTCAAGGTTTAGAGGTAATACTTGGAATGAACTGGATGACCAAGTATAAGGGACACATTGATTGTGTCCCAAAATCCATCACCCTAACTAATGACCAAGGTTTACCAGTAAAATACACCGCCACTGTACACTCATCTAAAGCCTTCTGCAAGAAAAGCATCTCTGGATCAGCCCTAGATCAGGTTCCCATCGTCTGTGAGTACCCTGACGTTTTTCGGAAGAGTTGCTCCGGTATGACCCTAGATCGGGATATCGAGTTCATCATTGAGTTAATCCCGGGTACCGCACCCATAGCTCAGAGACCCTATCGCATGAACCATCAAGAGCTGATTGAGTTGAAGACACAGTTGGAAGACATGTTGAGCAAAGGTCTGATCCGACCTAGTGCTTCACCGTGGGGATCACCTGTGATCTTCGTGGATAAAAGGGATGGTACTATTCGCCTACGTGTGGATTACCGAAGACTCAACGATGTTACCATAAAAAACAAATACCCCTTGCCCAAGATCGATGACTTGTTCGACCAGATGAATGGAGCCAAAGTGTTCTCCAAGATAGACCTCCGCACTAGATACCATCAGCTCAAAGTTAGAGAATCCGATATTCCCAAGACTGCTCCGCACCATCGAGAACAACCTAGAGGTCGCTGCTGTTGGAGCACAGGAGAAGGTTCTTCTCGCCACCCACTTTCTCTCAGGCCCTGCAAGAGCATGGTGGGAGAACATCAAAGCATGCAAGCCCCCGACCACGTCATCAACTGGGAGGAGTTTACCGCCAAATTCCGCAAAGCACATATTCCCACGGGTTTGATCAAGATGAAGAGTTATGAGTTTTTCAACCTGAAACAGAACAACTCCAATGTTGTGGATTATCTCGACAGGTTTAATACCTTGGCAAGGTATGCCCCTCAGGACACTGACATTGATGAGAAGAAGCGAGACCGCTTCATGAATGGTCTGCACGAGGAAATCCAGAGTATCCTTGTGGCCGTACCTTACCCTGACTTGGAGGCGCTAGTGGATACCGCTATTATGGTGGAATCCAAGCGCAAAGCTACTTATGAGACCAGGAAGCGCAAGATGCAACAGCAACAGGGTGGACCCAGCAACCCCAAGTACCGCAGCCCACCTCCTGCCAGGACATCCAACCCACCACAGAGAAACCCCACCTCAGCTCCTGCCTATCGTCCCAACAGTTACAATACCAACCGTGCAGCTCCGCGATGATCGTTCCGGAGGAGGAGGTTACAACAACAACCCCCGTCCCAATCCCCCAGCTTTTACATCGGGAGATGGTTGTTTCACTTGTGGGAAGCCGGGGCACTTCTCTCGTGAGTGCCCTACCAAGATGAAGACACCACAGCGCGCCAATGCACCCAGGCCCAATCAAGCTCAAGCCATAACTGCATCAGGAAAGAAGCCTGTGATCAATAAGCAAGCCAATGCCGCCCATGGACACCTGAATCATGTCAATGCTGAAGAAGCTGAGGAGACTCCGGACATTGTGATGGGTACGTTCCTCGTCCATTCCACCCCTGCAAGAGTTTTTTTTATTCTGGAGCATCTCATTCCTTCGTTACCGTACCCTTCGTTAAGAATAGTGGGATGAAACCAACCGTCATGAAACGCCTCATGCTAGTCCAAATTCCCGGATCCACTGCTAAAACCCGCTTATCTTGCAAACAAGTTCCTATAATCATACACGGAGTACCTTTCCAAGCCGACCTCATAATTCTATGAGCTCAAGGTTTAGAGGTAATACTTGGAATGAACTGGATGACCAAGTATAAGGGACACATTGATTGTGTCCCAAAATCCATCACCCTAACTAATGACCAAGGTTTACCAGTAAAATACACCGCCACTGTACACTCATCTAAAGCCTTCTGCAAGAAAAGCATCTCTGGATCAGCCCTAGATCAGGTTCCCATCGTCTGTGAGTACCCTGACGTTTTTCCGGAAGAGTTGCCCGGTATGACCCTAGATCGGGATATCGAGATCATCATTGAGTTAATCCCGGGTACCGCACCCATAGCTCAGAGACCCTATCGCATGAACCATCAAGAGCTGATTGAGTTGAAGACACAGTTGGAAGACATGTTGAGCAAAGGTGTGATCCGACCTAGTGCTTCACCGTGGGGATCACCTGTGATCTTCGTGGATAAAAGGGATGGTACTATTCGCCTACATGTGGATTACCGAAGACTCAACGATGTTACCATAAAAAACAAATACCCCTTGCCCAAGATCGATGACTTGTTCGACCAGATGAATGGAGCCAAAGTGTTCTCCAAGATAGACCTCCGCACTAGATACCATCAGCTCAAAGTTAGAGAATCTGATATTCCCAAGACTGCTCCGCACCATCGAGAACAACCTAGAGGTCGCTGCTGTTGGAGCACAGGAGAAGGTTCTTCTCGCCACCCACTTTCTCTCAGGCCCTGCAAGAGCATGGTGGGAGAACATCAAAGCATGCAAGCCCCCGACCACGTCATCAACTGGGAGGAGTTTACCGCCAAATTCCGCAAAGCACATATTCCCACGGGTTTGATCAAGATGAAGAGTTATGAGTTTTTCAACCTGAAACAGAATAACTCCAATGTTGTGGATTATCTCGACAGGTTTAATACCTGTGCAAGGTATGCCCCTCAGGACACTGACATTGATGAGAAGAAGCGAGACCGCTTCATGAATGGTCTGCACGAGGAAATCCAGAGTATCCTTGTGGCCGTACCTTACCCTGACTTGGAGGCGCTAGTGGATACCGCTATTATGGTGGAATCCAAGCGCAAAGCTACTTATGAGACCAGGAAGCGCAAGATGCAACAGCAACAGGGTGGACCCAGCAACCCCAAGTACCGCAGCCCACCTCCTGCCAGGACATCCAACCCACCACAGAGAAACCCCACCTCAGCTCCTGCCTATCGTCCCAACGGTTACAATACCAACCGTGCAGCTCCGCGATGTCGTTCCGGAGGAGGAGGTTACAACAACAACCCCGTCCCAATCCCCCAGCTTTTACATCGGGAGATGGTTGTTTCACTTGTGGGAAGCCGGGGCACTTCTCTCGTGAGTGCCCTACCAAGATGAAGACACCACAGCGCGCCAATGCACCCAGGCCCAATCAAGCTCAAGCCATAACTGCATCAGGAAAGAAGCCTGTGCTCAATAAGCAAGCCAATGCCGCCCATGGACACCTGAATCATGTCAATGCTGAAGAAGCTGAGGAGACTCCGGACATTGTGATGGGTACGTTCCTCGTCCATTCCACCCCTGCAAGAGTTTTTTTTAATTCTAGAGCATCCCATTCCTTCGTTACCGTTCCCTTCGTTAAGAATAGTGGGATGAAACCAACCGTCATGAAACGCCTCATGCTAGTCCAAATTCCCGGATCCACTGCTAAAACCCGCTTATCTTGCAAACAAGTTCCTATAATCATACACGGAGTACCTTTCCAAGCCGACCTCATAATTCTATGAGCTCAAGGTTTAGAGGTAATACTTGGAATGAACTGGATGACCAAGTATAAGGGACACATTGATTGTGTCCCAAAATCCATCACCCTAACTAATGACCAAGGTTTACCAGTAAAATACACCGCCATTGTACACTCATCTAAAGCCTTCTGCAAGAAAAGCATCTCTGGATCAGCCCTAGATCAGGTTCCCATCGTCTGTGAGTACCCTGACGTTTTTCCGGAAGAGTTGCCCGGTATGACCCTAGATCGGGATATCGAGTTCATCATTGAGTTAATCCCGGGTACCGCACCCATAGCTCAGAGACCCTATCGCATGAACCATCAAGAGTTGATTGAGTTGAAGACACAGTTGGAAGACATGTTGAGCAAAGGTCTGATCCGACCTAGTGCTTCACCGTGGGGATCACTCCGTGATCTTCGTGGATAAAAGGGATGGTACTATTCGCCTACGTGTGGATTACCGAAGACTCAACGATGTTACCATAAAAAACAAATACCCCTTGCCCAAGATCGATGACTTGTTCGACCAGATGAATGGAGCCAAAGTGTTCTCCAAGATAGACCTCCGCACTAGATACCATCAGCTCAAAGTTAGAGAATCCGATATTCCCAAGATCGCTCCGCACCATCGAGAACAACCTAGAGGTCGCTGCTGTTGGAGCACAGGAGAAGGTTCTTCTCGCCACCCACTTTCTCTCAGGCCCTGCAAGAGCATGGTGGGAGAACATCAAAGCATGCAAGCCCCCGACCACGTCATCAACTGGGAGGATTTTACCGCCAAATTCCGCAAAGCACATATTCCCACGGGTTTGATCAAGATGAAGAGTTATGAGTTTTTCAACCTGAAACAGAACAACTCCAATGTTGTGGATTATCTCGACAGGTTTAATACCTTGGCAAGGTATGCCCCTCAGGACACTGACATTGATGAGAAGAAGCGAGACCGCTTCATGAATGGTCTGCACGAGGAAATCCAGAGTATCCTTGTGGCCGTACCTTACCCTGACTTGGAGGCGCTAGTGGATACCGCTATTATGGTGGAATCCAAGCGCAAAGCTGCTTATGAGACCAGGAAGCGCAAGATACAACAGCAACAGGGTGGACCCAGCAACCCCAAGTATCGCAGCCCACCTCCTGCCAGGACATCCAACCCACCACAGAGAAACCCCACCTCAGCTCCTGCCTATCGTCCCAACAGTTACAATACCAACCGTGCAGCTCCGCAGTATCGTTCTGGAGGAGGAGGTTACAACAACAACCCCCGTCCCAATCCCCCAGCTTTTACATCGGGAGATGGTTGTTTTTGACTTGTGGGAAGCCGGGGCACTTCTCTCGTGAGTGCCCTACCAAGATGAAGACACCACAGCGCGCCAATGCACCCAGGCCCAATCAAGCTCAAGCCATAACTGCATCAGGAAAGAAGCCTGTGACCAATAAGCAAGCCAATGCCGCCCATGGACACCTGAATCATGTCAATGCTGAAGAAGCTGAGGAGACTCCGGACATTGTGATGGGTACGTTCCTCGTCCATTCCACCCCTGCAAGAGTTTTTTTTTATTCTAGAGCATCCCATTCCTTCGTTACCGTTCCCTTCGTTAAGAATAGTGGGATGAAACCAACCGTCATGGAACGCCTCATGCTAGTCCAAATTCCCGGATCCACTGCTAAAACCCGCTTATCTTGCAAACAAGTTCCTATAATCATACACGGAGTACCTTTCCAAGCCGACCTCATAATTCTAGGAGCTCAAGGTTTAGAGGTAATACTTGGAATGAACTGGATGACCAAGTATAAGGGACACATTGATTGTGTCCCAAAATCCATCACCCTAACTAATGACCAAGGTTTACCAGTAAAATACACCTCCACTATACACTCATTTAAAGCCTTCTACAAGAAAAGCATCTCTGGATCAGCCCTAGATCAGGTTCCCATCGTCTGTGAGTACCCTGACGTTTTTCCGGAAGAGTTGCCCGGTATGCCCCCAGATCGGGATATCGAGTTCATCATTGAGTTAATCCCGGGTACCGCACCCATAGCTCAGAGACCCTATCGGATGAACCCTCAAGAGCTGATTGAGTTGAAGAGACAGTTGGAAGACATGTTGAGCAAAGGTCTGATCCGACCTAGTGCTTCACCGTGGGGATCACCTGTGATATTCGTGGATTTTGATATAAAAAAGTTTTTCATCGGAGGTCGTATGCAACCAGAAATCCCGTTTTACCGAAAGATGACGCCATTTTGCATAATATATCGAAATTCATTTTTTCCAATTTTGATGAAAGCTAGATTACATAATACATGGGCAGTTCAAAGGATTTTATTTTTTGAATTTTTTATCATTTTCTTTTATTTTTTTCAAAACTGAAAAGGCGGTCCACGGGGGGGGGTGTAGAGGGAAAATTATGGCTGCCGTTACCGCCGGCGCACCATTATGCTCCGGCGCCGGCAATAAGAAACTTACCACCGGCGCAACAACATGGTGGTGCGCCGGCAGTAAGGGGCTCGATTTTTCCGGCCCGGTCCGGTCCTCTTTGAAATTTATCGCCGGCGCATCTTTTTTGCTTGTGCGCCGGCAGTAAGCCTCCATCACCGGCGCGGCGCTTATTTGGTGCGCCGGCAACATGTTCCACCGGCGCACGTCCAAGGTGGTGCGCCGGCACCACTTGCCTCCACCTATAGGCCTTTTCCTAGTAGTGTTGTGATGGGTACGTTCCTCGTCCATTCCACCCCTGCAAGAGTTTTTTTTTTGATTCTGGAGCATCTCATTCCTTCGTTACCGTACCCTTCGTTAAGAATAGTGGGATGAAACCAACTGTCATGAAACGCCTCATGCTAGTCCAAATTCCGGATCCACTACTAAAACCCGCTTATCTTGCAAACAAGTTCCTATAATCATACACAGAGTACCTTTCCAAGCCGACCTCATAATTCTATGAGCTCAAGGTTTAGAGGTAATACTTGGAATGAACTGGATGACCAAGTATAAGGGACACATTGATTGTGTCCAAAAATCCATCACCCTAACTAATGACCAAGGTTTACCAGTAAAATACACCGCCACTATACACTCATCTAAAGCCTTCTACAAGAAAAGCATCTCTTGATCAGCCCTAGATCAGGTTCCCATCGTCTGTGAGTACCCTGACGTTTTTCGGAAGAGTTGCCCGGTATGACCCCGGATCGGGATATCGAGTTCATCATTGAGTTAATCCCGGGTACCGCACCCATAGCTCGGAGACCCTATCGCATGAACCATCAAGAGCTGATTGAGTTGAAGAGACGAGTTGGAAAACATGTTGAGCAAAGGTCTGATCCGACCTAGTGCTTCACCGTGGGGATCACCTGTGATCTTCGTGGATAAAAGGGACGGTACTATTCTCCTATGTGTGGATTACCGAAGACTCAACGATGTTACCATCAAAAAACAAATACCCCTTGCCCAAGATCGGTGACTTGTTCGACCAGATGAATGGAGCCAAAGTGTTCTCCAAGATAGACCTCCGCACTGGATACCATCGATGACTTGTGGATTATCTCGACAGGTTTAATACCTTGGCAAGGTATGCCCCTCAGGACACTGACATTGATGAGAAGAAGCGAGACCGCTTCATGAATGGTCTGCACGAGGAAATCCAGAGTATCCTTGTGGCCGTACCTTACCCTGACTTGGAGGCGCTAGTGGATACCGCTATTATGGTGGAATCCAAGCGCAAAGCTGCTTATGAGACCAGGAAGCGCAAGATGCAACAGCAACAGGGTGGACCCAGCAACCCCAAGTACCGCAGCCCACCTCCTGCCAGGACATCCAACCCACCACAGAGAAACTCCACCTCAGCTCCTGCCTATCGTCCCAATAGTTACAATACCAACCGTTCAGCTCCGCAGTATCGTTCTGGAGGAGGAGGTTACAACAACAACCCCCGTCCCAATCCCCCAGCTCGTACATCGGGAGATGGTTATTTCACTTGTGGGAAGCCGGGGCACTTCTCTCGTGAGTGCCCTACCAAGATGAAGACACCACAGCGCGCCAATGCACCCAGGCCCAATCAAGCTCAAGCCATAACTGCATCAGGAAAGAAGCCTGTGATCAATAAGCAAGCCAATGCCGCCCATGGACACCTGAATCATGTCAATGCTGAAGAAGTTGAGGAGACTCCGGACATTGTGATGGGTACGTTCCTCGTCCATTCCACCCCTGCAAGATTTTTTTTTATTCTGGAGCATCCCATTCCTTCGTTACCGTTCCCTTCGTTAAGAATAGTGGGAATGAAACACCTCATGCTAGTCCAAATTCCCGGATCCACTGCTAAAACCCGCTTATCTTGCAAACAAGTTCCTATAATCATACACGGAGTACCTTTCCAAGCCGACCTCATAATTCTAGGAGCTCAAGGTTTAGAGGTAATACTTGGAATGAACTGGATGACCAAGTATAAGGGACACATTGATTGTGTCCAAAAATCCATCACCCTAACTAATGACCAAGGTTTACCAGTAAAATACACCGCCACTATACACTCATCTAAAGCCTTCTACAAGAAAAGCATCTCTTGATCAGCCCTAGATCAGGTTCCCATCGTCTGTGAGTACCCTGACGTTTTTCCGGAAGAGTTGCCCGGTATGACCCCAGATCGGGATATCGAGTTCATCATTGAGTTAATCCCGGGTACCGCACCCATAGCTCAGAGACCCTATCGCATGAACCATCAAGAGCTGATTGAGTTGAAGAGACAGTTGGAAAACATGTTGAGCAAAGGTCTGATCCGACCTAGTGCTTCACCGTGGGGATCACCTGTGATCTTCGTGGATAAAAGGGACGGTACTATTCTCCTATGTGTGGATTACCGAAGACTCAACGATGTTACCATCAAAAACAAATACCCCTTGCCCAAGATCGATGACTTGTTCGACCAGATGAATGGAGCCAAAGTGTTCTCCAAGATAGACCTCCGCACTGGATACCATCAGCTCAAAGTTAGAGAATCTGATATTCCCAAGACTGCTCCGCACCATCGAGAACAACCTAGAGGTCGCTGCTGTTGGAGCACAGGAGAAGGTTCTTCTCGCCACACACTTTCTCTCAGGCCCTGCAAGAGCATGGTGGGAGAACATCAAAGCATGCAAGCCCCCGACCACGTCATCAACTGGGAGGAGTTTACCGCCAAATTCCGCAAAGCACATATTCCCACGGGTTTGATCAAGATGAAGAGTTATGAGTTTTTCAACTCTGAAACGAACAACTCCAATGTTGTGGATTATCTCGACGGGTTTAATACCTTGGCAAGGTATGCCCCTCGGGACAACGACATTGATGAGAAGAAGCGAGACCGCTTCATGAATGGTCTGCACGAGGAAATCCAGAGTATCCTTGTGGCCGTACCTTACCCTGACTTGGAGGCGCTAGTGGATACCGCTATTATGGTGGAATCCAAGCGCAAAGCTGCTTATGAGACCAGGAAGCGCAAGATACAACAGCAACAGGGTGGACCCAGCAACCCCAAGTACCGCAGCCCACCTCCTGCCAGGACATCCAACCCACCACAGAGAAACCCCACCTCAGCTCCTGCCTATCGTCCCAATAGTTACAATACCAACCGTTCAGCTCTGCAGTATCGTTCCGGAGGAGGAGGTTACAACAACAACCCCCGTCCCAATCCCCCAGCTCATACATCGGGAGATGGTTGTTTCACTTGTGGGAAGCCGGGGCACTTCTCTCATGAGTGCCCTACCAAGATGAAGACACCACAGCGCGTCAATGCACCCAGGCCCAATCAAGCTCAAGCCATAACTGCATCAGGAAAGAAGCCTGTGATCAATAAGCAAGCCAATGCCGCCCATGGACACCTGAATCATGTCAATGCTGAAGAAGCTGAGGAGACTCCGGACATTGTGATGGGTACGTTCCTCGTCCATTCCACCCCTGCAAGAGTTTTTTTTATTCTGGAGCATCTCATTCCTTTGTTACCGTACCCTTCGTTAAGAATAGTGGGATGAAACCAACCGTCATGGAACGCCTCATGCTAGTCCAAATTCCCGGATCCACTGCTAAAACCCGCTTATCTTGCAAACAAGTTCCTATAATCATACACGGAGTACCTTTCCAAGCCGACCTCATAATTCTAGGAGCTCAAGGTTTAGAGGTAATACTTGGAATGAACTGGATGACCAAGTATAAGGGACACATTGATTGTGTCCAACAATCCATCACCCTAACTAATGACCAAGGTTTACCAGTAAAATACACCGCCACTATACACTCATCTAAAGCCTTATGCAAGAAAAGCATCTCTGGATCAGCCCTAGATCAGGTTCCCATCGTTTGTGAGTACCCTGACGTTTTTCCGGAAGAGTTGCCCGGTATGCCCCCAGATCGGGATATCGAGTTCATCATTGAGTTAATCCCGGGTACCGCACCCATAGCTCAGAGACCCTATCGGATGAACCCTCAAGAGCTGATTGAGTTGAAGAGACAGTTGGAAGACATGTTGAGCAAAGGTCTGATCCGACCTAGTGCTTCACCGTGGGGATCACCTGTGATATTCGTGGATAAAAGGGACGGTACTATTCGCCTATGTGTGGATTACCGAAGACTCAACGATGTTACCATCAAAAACAAATACCCCTTGCCCAATATCGATGACTTGTTCGACCAGATGAATGGAGACAAAGTGTTCTCCAAGATAGACCTCCGCACTGGATACCATCAGCTCAAAGTTAGAGAATGTGATATTCCCAAGACTGCTCCGCACCATCGAGAACAACCTAGAGGTCGCTTCTGTTGGAGCACAGGAGAAGGTTCTTCTCGCCACCCACTTTCTCTCAGGCTCTGCAAGAGCATGGTGGGAGAACATCAAAGTATGCAAGCCCCTGGCCACATCATCAACTGGGAGGAGTTTACCGCCAAATTCCGCAAAGCACATATTCCCACGGGTTTGATCAAGATGAAGCGTGATGAGTTTTTCAACCTTAAACAGAACAACTCCAATGTTGTGGATTATCTCGACAGGTTTAATACCTTGGCAAGGTATGCCCCTCAGGACACTGACATTGATGAGAAGAAGCGAGACCGCTTCATGAATGGTCTGCACGAGGAAATCTAGAGTATCCTTATGGCCGTACCTTACCCTGACTTGGAGGCGCTAGTGGATGCCGCTATTATGGTGGAATCCAAGCGCAAAGCTGCTTATTAGACCAGGAAGCGCAAGATGCAACAGCAACAGGGTGGACCCAGCAACCCCAAGTACCGCAGCCCACCTCCTGCCAGGACATCCAACCCACCACAGAGAAACCCCACCTCAGCTCCTGCGTATCGTCCCAACAGTTACAATACCAACCGTTCAGCTCCGCAGTATCGTTCCGGAGGAGGAGGTTACAACAACAACCCCCGTCCCAATCCCCCAGCTCGTACATCGGGAGATGGTTGTTTCACTTGTGTGAAGTCGGGGCACTTCTCTCGTCAGTGCCCTACCAAGATGAAGACACCACAGCGCGCCAATGCACCCTGGCCCAATCAAGCTCAAGGCATAACTGCATCAGGAAAGAAGCCTGTGATCAATAAGCAAGCCAATGCCGCCCATGGACACCTGAATCATGTCAATGCTGAAGAAGCTGAGGAGACTCCGGACATTGTGATGGGTACGTTCCTTGTCCATTCCACCCCTACAAGAGTTTTTTTTTGATTCTGGAGCATCTCATTCCTTCGTTACCGTACCCTTCGTTAAGAATAGTGGGATGAAACCAACCGTCATGAAACGCCTCATGCTAGTCCAAATTCCCGGATCCACTGCTAAAACCCGCTTATCTTTTAAACAAGTTCCTATAATCATACACGGAGTACCTTTCCAAGCCGACCTCATAATTCTAGGAGCTCAAGGTTTAGAGGTAATACTTAGAATGAACTGGATGACCAAGTATAAGGGACACATTGATTGTGTTCAAAAATCAATCACCCGAACTAATGACCAAGGTTTACCAGTAAAATACACCGCCACTATACACTCATCTAAAGCCTTCTGCAAGAAAAGCATCTCTGGATCAGCCCTAGATCAGGTTCCCATCGTCTGTGAGTACCCTGACGTTTTTCCGGAAGAGTTGCCCGGTATGACCCCGGATCGGGATATCGAGTTCATCATTGAGTTAATCCCGGGTACCGCACCCATAGCTCAGAGACCCTATCGCATGAACCATCAAGAGATGATTGAGTTGAAGAGACAGTTGGAAAACATGTTGAGCAAAGGTCTGATCCGACCTAGTGCTTCACCGTGGGGATCACCTGTGATCTTCGTGGATAAAAGGGACGGTACTATTCGCCTATGTGTGGATTACTGAAGACTCAACGATGTTACCATCAAAAACAAATACCCCTTGCCCAAGATCGATGACTTGTTCGATCAGATGAATGGAGCCAAAGTGTTCTCCAAGATAGACCTCCGCACTGGATACCATCAGCTCAAAGTTAGAGAATCTGATATTCCCAAGACTGCTCCGCACCATCGAGAACAACCTACAGGTCGCTGCTGTTGGAGCACAGGAGAAAGTTCTTCTCGCCACCCGCTTTCTCTCAGGCCCTGCAAGGGCATGGTGGGAGAACGTCAAAGCATGCAACCCTCCGACCACGTCAGCAACTGGGAGGAGTTTACCGCCAAATTCTGCAAATCACATATTCCACGGGTTTGATCAAGATGAAGCGTGATGAGTTTTGCAACCTGAAACAGAACAACTCCAATGTTGTAGATTATCTCGACAGGTTTAATACCTTGGCAAGGTATGCCCCTCAGGACACTGACATTGATGAGAAGAAGTGAGACCGCTTCATGAATGGTCTGCACGAGGAAATCCAGAGTATCCTTGTGGCCGTACCTTACCCTGACTTGAGGCGCTAGTGGATGCCGCTATTATGGTGGAATGCAAGCGCAAAGCTGCTTATGAGACCAGGAAGCGCAAG
This sequence comes from Lolium rigidum, assembly GCF_022539505.1. NCBI lineage: Eukaryota > Viridiplantae > Streptophyta > Magnoliopsida > Poales > Poaceae > Lolium > Lolium rigidum. Next base: position 213,168,159 of record NC_061514.1, read on the forward strand.
ATGCAACAGCAACAGGGTGGACCCAGCAACCCCAAGTACCGCAGCCCACCTCCTGCCAGGACATCCAACCCACCACAGAGAAACCCCACCTCAGCTCCTGCCTATCGTCCCAACAGTTACAATACCAACCGTTCAGCTTCGCAGTATCGTTCCGGAGGAGGAGGTTACAACAACAACCCCCGTCCCAATCCCCCAGCTCGTACATCGGGAGATGGTTGTTTCACTTGTGGGAAGCCGGGGCACTTCTCTCGTGAGTGCCCTACCAAGATGAAGACACCACAGCGCGCCAATGCACCCAGGCCCAATCAAGCTCAAGCCAGAACTGCATCAGGAAAGAAGCCTGTGATCAAGAAGAAAGCCAATGCCGCCCATGGACACCTGAATCATGTCAATGCTGAAGAAGCTGAGGAGACTCCGGACATTGTGATGGGTACGTTCCTCGTCCATTCCACACCTGCAAGAGTTTTTTTTTATTCTGGAGCATCTCATTCCTTCGTTACCGAACCCTTCGTTAAGAAAAGTGGGATGAAACCAACCGTCATGAAACGCCTCATGCTAGTTGATACGTCCAAAACGTATCTACTTTCCCGAACACTTTTGCTATTGTTTGACCTCTAATTTGTGTATTTTGGATGCAACTAACACGGACTAACGCTGTTTTCAGCGAACCGCTCCGGTGTCTCGTTTTTGTGCAGAAATCCAACTTTCGGGAAAAACCTCGGAATTTATGCAGAAGGCCCTATTTTCCCAGGAAACTAACGGAGCCAGAAGGGCAATTGAAGTGGAGGCCCGAGGGCCCCACACCACCGGGCGGCGCGGCCCGGGGGGGCCCGCGCGGCCGGGTGGTGTGGCCCCCTCGGCCGGCCTCCGACGCCCTCCTTCGGACTACTTATTCGCCTCGACCTAAAAACGCCCGGAGAGAAGTCGAAGTCGCCGGAAACCCTCCGAACGCCGCCACATCGCGAAACTCCGTCGCGGGAGCCGAAGTCTCCGTTCCGGCACTCCGCCGGACGGGGAATTGGAGGAGATCATCACCGCCATCACCGCCAACGCCTCTCCATCAACCAGCAATGTTTCCCCCATCCATGTGTGAGTAATTCCCCCGCTGTAGGTGAAGGGGATGGTAGGGATTGGATGAGATTGGTCATGTAATAGCATAAGATTGTTAGGGCATAGTGCCTAGTGTCCGTAGATGGTACTTTTATGATATTGTTGCAACTTGTTATGCTTAATGCTTGTCACTAGGGCCCGAGTGCCATGATCTCAGATCTGAACATGTTATTATTTCATCATGATATTCATTGTTTATGGTCTTACCTATAAGTTGTATACACATGTCGCTGTCCGGAACCAATGGCCCCGAAGTGACAGAAATCGGGACAACCGGAGGGAATGGTAGTGATGTGAGGATCACATGTGTTCACGGAGTGTTAATGCTTTGCTCCGGTACTCTATTAAAAGGAGTACCTTAATATCCGAGTAGTTTCCCTTGAGGCCCGGCTGCCACCGGCTGGTAGGACAAAAGATGTTGTGCAAGTTTCTCATTGCGAGCACGTACGACTATAATTGGAACACATGCCTATTGATTGATTAGTACTTGGACACCGTTTTATTATTATCTCGCAAATGCCCTCGCTATGATTGTTACATGAGTTTCTCTCATCCATGCAACGCCCGTCATCCGTCCCCGTGCCTACAGTATTTTAATCCTGCTCGTTTACTAAAATCACTACCGCTGTCTTTGTTACTCTGTCGCTGTTATTTCACTATCGCTACTACTATAAAACCGTTACTACCGATAAACTCTTGCGAGCAAGTCTCGTTTCCAGTGCAATCTGAATTGACAACTCCGTTGTTAAGGCTTCCAAGTATTCTTTGTCTCCCCTTGTGTCGAATCAATAAATTGGGTAATACTTCCCTCGAAGACTGTTGCGATCCCCTATACTTGTGGGTCATCAAGACTATTTTCTGGCGCCGTTGCCGGGGAGCATAGCTTTATTTGGAAGTTCACTTGGATTAATATTGTTCGCTGCAAATTCTCCATCATGGGTAAAACTCGCGATACTAAGATCGCCATATTACCATCCACTACAAGAAAAGGTACAATTCGAGTACCTCCGCTACACTTGATTCACCATCCGTGATTGATAAACTTGTTTCACCGCCACATGCTTCGCATGCGGGTACATCTACTGAATCTGAACACTCTCATAATACTGATAATATTTCTGCTGTGCTTGATGATAGTGGTTCATTGGGAACTTTTCTAGATGCTTCAATTGCTAGATCTAGACAAATAGAAAATACTGAAATTCCTGATGTTACTACACCTGTTAATTCACCTGAACTTGAATACTCTAGTGATGATCTTGATGAGGATTATGTGGAGCTTGATGATGATTTTATTGAAAAATGCCATGCTACTACTGATGCAAGAAAAATTAAAAAGTTGCTTGCGGAACACACTGTTAGATATAAACTGTCTCCTGATCCTAAATTTGCCACATCTCCTATAAACATTAGGGATAAAGATTATGATTTTTCTCTTGATCTATCTCATATAGCTATTGTTGAGAAAACACCTTTTTGCGGTACTGAAAAAGAAAGTGCTCGTTGAACACATGACTGAGTTATCTACTTTGAGTAGCTTGTTTTCTCGATGATGTTAAGAAGCGTACTTACTTTGTTGCTAAAATATTTCCATTCTCATTAAAGGATGACGCTAAAACTTGGTATAATAATTTGCCACCTGGTTCTATTAAAAGTCCAAAAGAATTGCTTGCTCGTTTTCTTTCGGAAATACTTTCCTGCTAGTGCTCAACATGCTGCTTTGCAAAGAGTTTATAGTTTTGATCAGGGAGATGAAGAGAAATTGCCTGAGGCTTGGGCAAGATTTTGCTCTCTTATTAGAGCTTTGCCCGACCATGATTTAGAAAAGCATGAATTACTTGATATATTTTATAGTGGACTAACCATTGATTCTAGGGCATACCTGGATAGTTGTGCTGGTTGTGTTTTCGAGAAAAGAACTCCGGACGACGCTCGAAGAATTATTGGCTAAAATAGGCCGGAATTATGATGATTGGAATACGCCTGAACCAACTCCAACGCCAATAGTGAAGAAGAGGGGTTTAATTAAATTGAATGATGAAGATATGAGGGAAGCCAAGAAGTCTCTCAAGGAGAAAGGTATTAAATCCGAAGATGTGAAGAATCTACCTCCAATAGAAGATATATGTGAGATAATTCCCCCTTCATCCATGATTGAGGTAAATTCCCTTCAACGCTTTACTAGGGAAGATATTCCATATTCGAAACCTCCTGCGCAATGCTTAGATGAGTTTGATAATTATATTGTTAAGCAAGAAAATTTTAATATGAGAGTAGAGAATCATCTAATGGAAAATTCTCAAGCTATTAGTCAATTGCATGATATTATGGAGAGAACCTCCAATGATGTTAAGATGCTTGTTAAACATTTTCAAATGATTCAAACTCAAATTGATCAACTCACTAAAGTGCAAAATGACTTGTTAGGGAATAAATCTAAAGAGAAACATGCTTATGAAGTAACAACTAGAGGTGGTGTCTCTACCCAGGATCCTCTATATCCCGAAGGGCATCCCAAAAGAATTGAACAAGATTCTCAACGCATTGAACCTAGTGCTCATTCTAAGAAGAAAAAGAAGAAGAAACATAAAAATGTTGTAGAATCCTCCGAACCCGTTAATGATCCTAATAGTATTTCTATTTCGATGCTGAAACCGAAAGTGGCAATGAACATGATAATAATGAAGATAATGATAAGAATGATACTCCCGATAAAGAAGAGGTTGAAAAGGAACCTGAAAAGCATGCTAAAAATAAAAAGTATACTAAAGAAGATTTTATTACTCGAGAAACATGGTAATGAAAGAGAACCTTGGGTGCAAAAGCCAATGCCTTTTCCCTGCTAAGAAACTAAAATCAAAGGAAGAGGAACACTATAATAAATTTTGTGATTGGATGAAACCTTTATTCTTGCAAATCCCTTTAACCGATGCTATTAAATTGCCACCTTATTCCAAGTATATGAAAGATATTGTTACTAACAAAAGGAAAATCCCCAATGAGGAAATTTCTACTATGCTTGCTAATTACTCTTTCAATGGCAAAATTCCAAAGAAGTTGGGCGACCTGGTATACCTACTATTCCTTGTTCTATCAAGAATAATTATGTTAAAACTGCTCTATGTGACTTGGGAGCCGGTGTTAGTGTTATGCCTTTTTCTCTTTATAAGAGACTTTACTTAGATAAGTTGATACCTACCGATATATCTTTGCAAATGGCTGATAAATCTACCGCTATTCCCGTTGGTATATGTGAGAATGTTCCTGTTCAAGTTACTACTAACCGCTTGATATTAACTGATTTTGTTGTGTTGGAAATGCCCGAAGATGATAATATGTCTATTATTCTTGGGAGACCTTTTCTTAACACCGCAGGGGCTGTTATTGATTGCAATAAAGGAAAGGTTACTTTCAATGTTGATGATAAGGAACACACCGTCTATTTCCCCAAGAGGATTGAAAAAGCGTGCGGAGTTAATACTATCTCTCATGTGAGAACTATCAAAGTGGGAACCATCGATTGTCCTATATATGAGCCTAAAGAAGAATATCAAACTCTTGTGATTGGATCCATATCAATACAATTCAAGGTAACATGATTGATTTGAGGTTTATTTCTTCATATGCTATGTAAAATTTATTTGGTGGCAAGACTTGATCAACCTTGTTAACAAATACCTTTTATATGCATAGAGGAGGTAAACAACATTTCTTTCTTTCTTCACTTGCTTTAGTTGCTGTAGCACTTTTACTTTGCAAAGTTTCTTAATTGATTTGAGATTTCAAAAATTTTCCTGGCCAGTAATAATAAACTTAGTACCAGAAAATGTGCATTTTTCAAAGTTTTCAAAAATTCGCGAAAATTATACCGTTGGTCCTATTTTTCGAAGAGGCACCTGGGAGCACCGGGGGATGACTCGTGGGGCACCGTAGGGCGCCAAACCACAGGCCGGCGCGGCCTGCAAGGTGGCCGCGCCACCATGTGGTGTGGGCTCCCCTCTGCCCCACTTCGTCATCTCTTTCGCCCGTAACACTCTCTCTCCCGAAAAAACTCGTACCAAGTTCATCTCTCTCGCGTTTTTGCTCCGGAGCTCCAGCATTTCTCGATCTCTTTGCTCGAGCCAGATTTCTGTCCGAAATTTGGCACATTTGCTCTTCGGTATGTGACTCCTCCACCCATCCAAGTAGAATTTCGTTTGGTTGAGTATATCTTGAATATTTTGCTGCTGTAGGTAACATGTTTAGTGAGCTTGCATGCTTGTTCTAAGTGGTAGAAACTAGTTTGGAGGCATGATTAGTACTCTAGCAAGTTCTTATGGTAGTTTCCCTCAATTTTATGTAACCAAATCAAATTTTTATATTGGTTGTTGAAAATTTCAGAAAATGGAATGGAATAGATATCACTTGAACCAGCAAGAGTTGGAAGTCCAACAAGTTATGGTAGTCAATCGTGAAGAGGGAGTATACCCCTCTTACTACCCGTGCGCGGATTTCATGAGAAGCGCGGGGATATTTGAAGATGTTCAAACTCTAATTTCTCGTGCGAGGCTGAGTAACTTTGTTGAAGGAGAGCCAAGACAATATGTAAAATTAACTATGGCTTTTGTGCAGGACTTCAAGTTTAATTGGTCGCGATCTAACCCCACGGTCCAAGTATAAAATTTACAATAAAACTGTCAACTTGCCATTTAGTGCTTTTTGTGCAAGCAATTAGAATACCGCAATGGGGGTCGTGCGAGAAGATAAGGGGATCGCCGCAAGAACTCTCGGATCTTTACAAGATGATTTGCGATGGAAGGAGTTTCTCAGGTGAAAGTGGTAAAATCACTAGTATTCAACTCCCGGCTATCCGCTACTTTGCTTATTTTATTACAAAATGCGTTCTCGCTAAAAGGATTGGTGGTAAACTTTCTATCCCGGATTTGGCTTTTCTAGCTGCAGACCGCAAAATAGTAGGTCTTATAATTTGGGGGCATTAATAGCTTATAGACTTGCTACTAACCGTGAGAAAGGTGGAATGTGTGGAGGCCTCATCGCTTCCCGTTTACTAGCTTTTCATAATGTAGAACCTCATCATTTTGATATTCCGTTCCCCATAGAAAGACTTGACATAGCCTCTATGATTAAACATGAATTTGTTTCAGATTCCTCCAACTTGGGTAACCTGTATTACAAGATGATATTTTATAAGAAAGTTTGGAGAATAACTAAGAAAACCGAGAAACTAGTAAGATTGCCTGCACCTGTTTTGTCTAACCTTGATTCCAGGGGAGATTGGTCGGTCACAGAAGGTGCACTAGATGCACATATAGAGAGAGGAGGCCAACATGCAAGAGACGACATCGAGGTCGAGGAGCACCTCGACTCATCATCCGATGCAGCAAGTTCCTCGCACCAACATGGTGGATATGCGGAGCCTCCACGCTTTTCTTCTCGCGCAGGAGCTTTATTATGACTATTCCACATATGATCCACCGGCGTGGAACCCAGACCCTCGATGGGGTTGAACTCCACTGAGGCCAAAAGCCTAAGCTTGGGGGAGGTATACCGGCATCACTCATTCTTTGCATATTATGGTTGCTGGATACTTGTACATACTTGTTTAGTTTCTTTGAGTGGCTTTCTAATGAGAGGAAGATGATATTTGGGGAAGTGCTGCCTGAAAACAGATTCTGGGCTGTTACCGTAAAAATTCGTGTGCCCAGCCAGAACAGTATTTTGAATTGAAAATTTTTGTGCATGTTCCCCAGGTTGTTATCTAACTTTCATTAGTTGAACACTTTTCGAACTGAGCAACGTAAGATTTTTGTAAAAATCGATTTCTGTACTGCTGTCAGGTTTTGGCAGATTTCTGCCATCTCGCTTTTCTGTGTTTCTTTTAGTTTGCTATTTCTTGTTTCCACTTTGTTTCTTTTCTAAAACACAAAAAGAACAAAAATATTTCTGTTGTTTCTCTTCACCATTTGTTTATCTTGGTTTCTTGCATTTGTTTCACTTTATTTGCTATTGCTAGTTTGCTATAAGAAAACCCAAAAAGATTTTGCTTTGTTTGCTTGTTTCCTCTTGTTCTTATTTGCAATTTGAAAACACCAAAAATATTTGCTGTTCTTCTTTGGTTTGTAAAGTTCATCTTGAGTTCAATGGTCTTCGGTGGCTGGAGCGTGGTTTTCATTTCATATTATCCAAGCTACACAAGTGAAAAGGCAATAATGACGATCTACGACAATCCGATTGTGGTGAGAGGCTGGTATGAACTCTATTTGTTTTCATTTTTGTACATATACTCATCCATGTGAGCATGCTTAGTTGGTTCATGTGAGGTATATGTTATTTGAGAAAGTCTAGTAGTTCATGATCTCTCATGTTTAGCTCCAATTTATTAATATGAGTAGCATGTCATGGATGTTTGCTTGCATTGTTTTATTCATAAGTAAGTATGGCATTGTGGTATCCTCCTCTGAATAATTCATTTATATCGACTTGGCACATGCTCACGCATGCATATGACTGAACAAAAAGTCAATTAAGCCTCGATGATCTATATTGCTTCAGTAGTTCTTGTATCACTTTTATGCCTCTCGTTAATTTATTTTGCCGCAAGCATGATTATGACAAGTCATCGCTCTCTTGATTTGTCGCTCCCTAGTCTTTTTGCTAGCCTTCACTTGCACTGAGCGGGAATGCTGCTCGTGCCTCCAAACACATGAAAACCAAGTCATTCCAGAGTGTCCACCATAAATACCTATGCATGGCATTTCAAACCATTCCAAGTAAATTCTCATGCGCTACCTTTAAAACCTTCAAAATGCTTCTTAATTTGTGTTAATGTTTCATAGCTCATGAGGAAGTATGTGGTGTTTAGCTTTCAACCTTGTCATTTACTTTTGACGGATTCTCATATGGAATAGTGGCACATCCGCTTATCCAATAATTTTGCAAAAAGAGCCGGCAATGGGATTCCCAGTCCCGAATTAATTAACTTAAATAGACACTCCTCCATGGTTTGTGATTGTTGGACGGCACCCGAAGGATTCGGTTAGCCATGGCTTGTGTAAGCAAAGGTTGGGGGGAGTGTCATCATCATAATAAAACTAAAATAAAAAGGCACTCCTTCATGGTATGAGATTGTTGGCGGGCACCCGAGGATTCGGTTAGCCATGGTTTGTGCAAGAAAGGTTGGAAGGAGTGCCACATAAACGTGCAATAATTCATGGGAGCCGCTCTTGAAAGTCCGGTTGGCAAGGTAGTTAGTGTACCCATTACCATTCGTTGACAACAACAAACACCTCTCAAAATAATTTTACTCCTGATTCATAAAAATGAAAAGCTCTAGCGCATGTTAATCCCTCGCTTCCCTCTCGCGAAGGGTCAATCTTTTACTTTTATGTTGTGTCTCCATTATTTCTTTGAGTACTATCTTGAGAGCACAACTGTCATTCTTAGTATAATATGCTTGTCTCAAAATATGATTGATTGTGGTATAACTTTGATGCTTTTATCTTTGACGATCACTACTTCTAGTCTTTCTATGAACTTTAAAGGTGCCCGGGCATTTATGTTTTGCCAATCAAATACAGGCAAGCGAGATACCACTTTATCATGCTCTCTTATGAACATTGCAATCCTGCTTATATACATGATTCATGATGCTTATTATTAATTGTTGGTACTTCTCCATGATTGACATAGCTGTTAGATGATTTTATTTGCATGTGTCTCATTATGAACTGCTCAAGTATTAGCCATATCATGAGAATATATACATCATATGAGCAAATGTGTTCGTGAAAGTTCTTTTATCGCTCACTTGTTAATCTGAATTGCTTGAGGACAAGCAATAAGCTAAGCTTGGGGGAGTTGATACGTCCAAAACGTATCTACTTTCCCGAACACTTTTGCTATTGTTTGACCTCTAATTTGTGTATTTTGGATGCAACTAACACGGACTAACGCCGTTTTCAGCAGAACCGCTCCGGTGTCTCGTTTTTGTGCGGAAATCCAACTTTCGGGAAAAACCTCGGAATTTATGCGAAGGCCCTATTTTCCCAGGAAACTAACGGAGCCAGGAGGGCAATTGAAGTGGAGGCCCGAGGGCCCCACACCACCAGGCGGCGCGGCCCAGGGGGGGCCCGCGCGGCCAGGTGGTGTGGCCCCTCGGCCGGCCTCCGACGCCCTCCTTCGGACTACTTATTCGCCTCGACCTAAAAACGCCCGGAGAGAAGTCGAAGTCGCCGTAAACCCTCCGGAACGCCGCCACATCGCGAAACTCCGTCGCGGGAGCCGAAGTCTCCGTTCGGCACTCCGCCGGGACGGGGAATTGGAGGAGATCATCACCGCCATCACCGCCAACGCCTCTCCATCAACCAGCAATGTTTCCCCCATCCATGTGTGAGTAATTCCCCCGCTGTAGGTGAAGGGGATGGTAGGGATTGGATGAGATTGGTCATGTAATAGCATAAGATTGTTAGGGCATAGTGCCTAGTGTCCGTAGATGGTACTTTTATGATATTGTTGCAACTTGTTATGCTTAATGCTTGTCACTAGGGCCCGAGTGCCATGATCTCAGATCTGAACATGTTATTATTTCATCATGATATTCATTGTTTATGGTCTTACCTATAAGTTGTATACACATGTCGCTGTCCGGAACCAATGGCCCCGAAGTGACAGAAATCGGGACAACCGGAGGGAATGGTAGTGATGTGAGGATCACATGTGTTCACGGAGTGTTAATGCTTTGCTCCGGTACTCTATTAAAAGGAGTACCTTAATATCCGAGTAGTTTCCCTTGAGGCCCGGCTGCCACCGGCTGGTAGGACAAAAGATGTTGTGCAAGTTTCTCATTGCGAGCACGTACGACTATAATTGGAACACATGCCTATTGATTGATTAGTACTTGGACACCGTTTTATTATTATCTCGCAAATGCCCTGCTATGATTGTTACATGAGTTTCTCTCATCCATGCAACGCCCGTCATCCGTCCCCGTGCCTACGGTATTTTAATCCTGCTCGTTTACTAAAATCACTACTGCTGTCTTTGTTACTCTGCTCGTTGTTATTTCACTATCGCTACTACTATAAAACTGTTACTACCGATAAACTCTTGCGAGCAAGTCCTGTTTCCAGTGCAATCTGAATTGACAACTCCGTTGTTAAGGCTTCCAAGTATTCTTTGTCTCCCCTTGTGTCGAATCAATAAATTGGGTAATACTTCCCTCGAAGACTGTTGCGATCCCCTATACTTGTGGGTCATCACTAGTCCAAATTCCTGGATCCACTGCTAAAACCCGCTTATCTTGCAAACAAGTTCCTATAATCATACAAGGAGTACCTTTCCAAGCTGACCTCATAATTCTAGGAGCTCAAGGTTTAGAGGTAATACTTGGAATGAACTGGATGACCAAGTATAAGGGACACATTGATTGTGTCCAAAAATCCATCACCCTAACTAACGACCAAGGTTTACTAGTAAAATACACCGCCACTATACACTCATCTAAAGCCTTCTGCAAGAAAAGCATCTCTGGATTAGTCCTAGATCAGGTTCCCATCGTCTGTGAGTACCTGACGTTTTTCCAGAAGAGTTGCCCGGTATGCCCCCAGATCGGGATATCGAGTTCATCATTGGGTTAATCCCGGGTACCGCACCCATAGCTCAGAGACCCTATCGCATGAACCCTCAAGAGCTGATTGAGTTGAAGAGACAGTTGGAAGACATGTTGTGCAAAGGTCTGATCCGACCTAGTGCTTCACCGTGGGGATCACCTGTGATATTCGTGGATAAAAGGGACGGTACTATTCGCCTATGTGTGGATTACCGAAGACTCAACGATGTTACCATCAAAAACAAATACCCCTTGCCCAAGATCGATGACTTGTTCGACTAGATGAATGGAGCCAAAGTGTTCTCCAAGATAGACCTCCGCACTGGATACCATCAGCTCAAAGTTAGAGAATCTGATATTCCCAAGACTGCTTTCACCACCCATTACGGATTGTATGAGTACACCGTAATGTCCTTTGGTCTCACCAATGCCCCTGCCTATTTCATGAATCTCATGAACAAAGTCTTCACGGATTACCTCGACAAGTTTGTCGTGGTCATCATCGATGATATCCTAGTCTATTCCAAAACCGAAGAACAGCACGAAGAGCATCTAAGACTCGTACTGGGTACATTAAGAGAGCACCAACTATAAACCAAGTTCAGTAAATGTCAATTCTGGCTCAAGGAAGTTGGATTTCTTGGACATGTTTTATCAGCCGGAGGACTCTCCATTGATCCCTCTCTAATTAAATCCATTGTGGAGCGACAGCCCCCTAAGAACGTCACCGAGGTAAGATCCTTCCTCGGATTGGCCGGTTATTACCGCAAGTTTGTAGAGGGATTCTCGAGCATCGCCAAACCAATGACTCTACTGCTCAAGAAGGATAAGAAGTTTGAATGGAATGATAAGTGCGAAGAAAGCTTTCAAGAGCTCAAAAGGCGACTTGTCTCAGCTCCTATCCTAACCATGCCAGACATCACCAAAGACTTCGTCATTTACTGCGACGCGTCCAAGCTTGGTCTTGGAAGTGTTTTGATGCAAGAAGGCAAAGTAATCTCTTATTTGTCCCCACAACTAAAACCCCATGAGGTGAACTACCCAAATCATGATCTTGAGTTAGCCACCGTAGTTCATGCTCTCAAGACTTGGCGTCATTATCTAGTTGGAAATCGGTGTGACATTTACACTGATCACAAGAGCCTCAAATACATCTTCACCCAGAGAGAGTTGAACATGCGACAGAGAAGATGGATTGAACTAATCAAGGATTATGATCTCGGCATTCACTATCATCCTGGAAAGGAAAACGTAGTCGCCGATGCGCTCAGTAGAGAACCTTGCTCTCTCAACGCGTATCTCAAGGAAAAGCAACCTTCGCTGTATCAGGAGTTTGAAGATTTTGGTCTAGAATTGGTGAGCCATGGTTTCTTAGCCGCCATGGAGGCTAGACCCAACCTACGAGATAAGATTAAGGAAGCACAGGTACGTCACGAGAGTATCGAAGGTATCAGACGCCGCATGGGTAGAGAAGAAGTTGATGGATTCTCCATTGACTCTAAAGGAGTTTTGTGGTTCAATGGACGCCTCTGCGTTCCAAACGTTCCTGAGTTGAAAAACTTAATTATGGATGAAGCTCACAACACCCCTTACTCCATACACCCTGGAGGAACCAAAATGTATCCAGATCTGAAGGACACCTTTTGGTGGCACAGAATGAAGCGGGACATTGCTTTCTTCATTGCCATATGTGACATCTGTCAGAAGGTTAAAGCCGAACACCTAAGCCCACTGGACTTCTCCAACCTTTGAAAATTCATGTATGGAAGTGGGAAGAAGTGCGAATGGATTTTATCACCGGTCTTCCTAGATCTAGTCGTGGGCATGATTTGATATGGGTAATAGTTTACCGTCTCACAAAAGTCGCTCACTTCTTGCCAGTCAAAACCACCGATCATGGTAGAAAGTTAGCCGATCTCTACATCTCTCGTATAGTTAGTCTCCATGGAGTTCCCAAGATCATAGTATCCGATCGAGGCCCCCAATTCACTTCCCGTTTCTGGCATAAACTTCACGAAGCTTTGGGCACCAAGTTATCCTTCAGCACTGCCTATCATCCGCAGACCAGTGGGCAAACAGAGCGAGTAAATCAGATACTAGAGGATATGCTCCGTGCTTGTGTGCTTGCCTACGGAGCCAAGTGGGAAGATTGCTTGCCCTTTGCAGAGTTCTCATACAACAATAGCTATCAAGCTAGTCTTCAAATGGCACCTTTCGAGGCACTTCATGGGAAAAAGTGTAGAACCCCTCTCAATTGGTCTGAGACCGGAGAAAGCCAAGTATTCGGACCTGACATACTCAGAGAAGCGGAGGAGCAAGTTCAACTCATTCGTGATCGTTTGAAAGCTACACAGTCTCGTCAGAAAAGCTACGCCGACACTAAACGCCAAGAGTTAGTTTTCAACACCGGAGATTTTTCCTATCTTCGAGTCACACCACTCAAGGGAATGAAGCGTTTTCACGTCAAGGGAAAGCTAGCACCAAGGTACATTGGACCCTTCAAAGTACTAAGCCGCCGAGGAGAAGTGTCTTATCAATTGGAATTGCCCCCTGAATTGTCAGAGTTCCATGATGTCTTCCATATCTCCCAACTTCACAAATGTCTCCAAGTACCTAATACCCGTGAAGCTTTCAAGGAAATCAATTATTGCGCTATCGATCTGAATCACGACTTGACCTACCGGGAAAACCCCATACGCATTCTGGAAGAAGCTATACGAGTCACCCGTCGGAGGAAGATCAAGTTTTACAAGGTTCAGTGGAGTAACCACTCTGAAGATGAAGCCACCTGGGAACGAGAAGATTACCTCAGGAAGGAGTTCCCCTACCTATTCAAGCTCTTAGCCTCGAAATCTCGGGAAGAGATTCTTTTAAGGGGGGAAGGTCTATAACACCCCATTTTTCAGAACGTGCATATTTTCAAAAAAACTTAAAAATCCGAGCCAACAAAAACTTTTATTTGGTATTTGAGAGTGTGCTTAGAATTAATTCTTGCATAACCTAGTTTGGATTTTTCACTTGATGTATTAATTTATGCAATATCACCAACAACCTAATTAAGCACCCCTCTTTAACTCATTAGGGTTTAACCCACTTATGCAAATCACATCACCTTTAATAATGCACTTTTTCCAAAAACCCTAACTCTAATTTTTAGTTCACCACCACAAGGATCAAAGGGAACACACCCCTCTCTTTTTTTTGGTAATCTCAAATCACCTAGGGTTTGCACACTTAACATCACCACCCCTCTTTTCTTTCTTTTTCTTCAACACATGTGCACAAGAAAATTTTGCCACCTTTTGGCACATGCACATAGCATGGCCCCCTCTCTCTTTCACCACTGCCCCTTTTTCCTTCTCTCTCTTTTCTCTCTTGGGTTTTGGCCAAGAGACAAAGAGGAGGGGAACCTCCCCCTCTTTTTTTCTTCTTTTCCCTCCCCTCTCTCTTTTCTTCCCTGGTTGGGTCGTGGATAACACCACCTCTCCTTCCTCTACCCTGGCCCAACCCTAGCCGCACCAGCCCCTCTCTTCTGGCCCGGAACGCCACCAGTACCCACTCTCCCGTGCCCAAAACCCTAGCCCTAACTCACGTGCGCGCCACACTAGCAGAGACATGATGGCACGCTGCCTCGCGTCGCCCGCCATAAGCCTCGACTGGCGTCCATCGCCTCGGCTCCCTCCCTTGCTGACGCAACCAGGAGGACGTCACCACGGGCCCAACTGATGACGCCAGCCCTCGCGCGCCCGTTGGCCGTCGCCACCGCCCACTCCACTACCGCACCCTCCCCTGCCTATATAAACCCACCCAGAGACGCTCCTCTCCCTTCAGCTCCCCTCTCACTCACGCCGTCAGGCTGCCCTACCCACTGCATGGCTGCTCGAGCCACTGCTGTGATGCGCCAAGACGCTCACCGCGGTCACCGCGTGGGTGACGCGCAGGTGGTCACCGCCGCGACGCCATCGCCACCTCTCTCCCTCTTCTCTCGTCGACATCGCCTTCTGCCGCGACTAACCCACCTCCCCTGGCCTCTCTGTCGCACGGATCTGCGGCAGGACCTCGACGCCGATGACAAGCCGACGCCGCCCATGCTGCAGGTGACGCCGCGCGACGAGGAGGAGCCGTGTCGGAACGCCACCAGGCCGTCCACGCAGAGCACACCCACGCCGCTGACTCGTCTGCACAGATCCCCGCCGCCGCCAGCCGCTGGTAAGCCCTGGCTGCCTCCTTTACTTCTCCTGCGCCGGCGAGCGCCGCAGACGTCGTGGACGCGACGGCTCCAGGCCACCCGATCCAGATCTGACGGGTGCATGGCGCATGCACGGCCAGGTCGGCGTGCATGGCCACGTCCGCCTGGCCTGGCCCGCCACGGGCCCCCGGCCTTTTTCTTTTTTCTTTTTCTCCCGCCATCGGAGAGCCCCACTAGGCCGGCCCATCACCACAGCACCAGCACGGCCCAGAGTTTCCCGCCCACGGGAAAATCGTTTAAAATTCTGAAATAGAAATTAAAACTTGAAATGTATCTGCGAGCCTTTTTGTGAATAAC
Organism: Lolium rigidum; assembly: GCF_022539505.1. NCBI lineage: Eukaryota > Viridiplantae > Streptophyta > Magnoliopsida > Poales > Poaceae > Lolium > Lolium rigidum. The sequence continues at coordinate 213,183,422 of NC_061514.1, forward strand.
TTTAGTTTTGTAGATCCGATTGAGATGATTCCAATTGCAGTAGAACCAGAATAAAAATATCTACCAGATGCCACTGACCTTGTATTTTTAGGATGTTTATACGATTTTTAGTAAATAAAACTTGATCACTGCATTCTGGTTAGTATTTCTAACCTCTAAAATTGGAAAATTAATATTTTTGGATGAATCCAATTGTGTTGATCTTGTTTTGTTACTGTACATCTAGGAAAAATACCAAAAGTCTCTGTTCATGATGTTTTGTCTCTGGTTATTAATGTATGTGTGTCACATGCAATGATAGGTTTAAAATCTAATGGTTTTATTCAAATCCTTGTCACCTTTGTATTTTAAAAATGGCCAAACTATGGTTTGTTACTGTCAAACAACTCCCCTGCATGTTTTCATCCTTTAATTATTTTACCCCTTGGTTCTTGAGTTGTATTTTGATTCTATGTATCGTTTACTTTTGCGACGCTAGATACGAACGAGGGTGAAGTTGAAGGGGAGGACTTTGGTGAAGGATTTGAGGAGGACCAGGGACAAGCCAACCAAGGCAAGCCATATTTTGATCTCTGATGTGATGTCTCTTGGATTTCATCTTGTTGTTATCATTAGCATCTTGGTTCTATGTGTGATGATCTCCATATTATTGTTCTCTATGCTTGAATGCAAGCATGCTATCTCTAGTAGTTTTATCTTGTCAAGGTCTTGGTAATTGGTTGGGGGTATGGCATCATGGCCATTGCTACCCAACTTGTTTTCTATTGTTATCTTGAACATGTTCCACCTCGGGACAAGGTTCACACTACACCCCCTTTCTAGTCTAGATGTGTCAATGCCATGATCTTGGTGTATTCACAAATTGCGATGAGTATGCCTACTTAACTAAGTAGTGTTGGTATTGCTAAATTCCCATCCCCATATATTGAATTGGTTAGATAACACCACAAATCTGAAAGTATATTCCCACTTATATTGACATTATACAGGCTTACCTTAAGCAAGTATGATCCACTCCAATACCCCTTTTCATACCCTCAATGGCGTGATGACTCTCATCTCAGCCATGGTGATGTATTTGTTCCACTCATGAAACTATAGGTTGGGAACCCCTCAAGGTTTACCTTGTTGTAAATGTTTATGAAAACCTTGGGTGAGTTAGCCCAAGTGTGTGGTTTGAGAAAGAAAAGGATCTTGACAAAAAAAGTTCGGAAAAGTGGTGTATGGTTGCTTGTTGGCAAGCAAAGGAAGTGTGGGTGAAAGGTTTTCAGAAAAGAGCACTGCGTATAAGTGTTCGCCGTCCAAACTTTACTAGCGCAACCACACTATCCAAAGTGGGCACGGGCTTAGTCCGTAGTTTGCTGAAATTGGCATGAGACACCTTCACGACTCTCTAGGAGGGTCACGATGACCTCTGACACCGGGTTGCGCTCTGAAGGAGGCAATACACTGTAGTTGTCTATAGCCGAACGATTACTGAGGGTCTTCCGTCGTGGCGCCGGAGATACACTCAAAAAAGACGTATGCTTCCGGGGTGCCGGGAAGGAGTAAGTCCGCAGGGAAGGACTCATGTCAAGGGAGACAGGAGAAAGACTATGACTAATTATCCGAGACTCGCATACTTTTGTATGACGATCCGGGGATGATCCTGGCGGATTTATCGGTTCTTGTGGGGAAAGTGCGCAAACTCTGCAGAGTCAAATCTATTCGAATAGTCGCGTCCGCGGTCATGGACAAGTTGAAATGGCCATACTTAACCTGGGCTTGAGTTTTGTTTTGATAAATGCTTTGCAAAGGAAATGTGTGTTGGATGTACCGGAAGGGTACGGGAAAGGCGTGTGTCGACCATATGGAGATGGTCGTGTGCAGATAAAACAAAGTGGGGGACTTCTCCTAGCGTTTCATGTAGAGGGACTCTTCTTCAATAAAGATATAGAGATGTCATAGTTATCTTTTGAAGTATCTTCTTCAATAAAGATATAGAGATGTCATAGTTATCGTTTGAAGTATCTTCTTCAATAAAGATATAGAGATGTCATAGTTATCTTTTGAAGTATCTTCTTCAAGAAAGATATAGAGATTTCATAGAACTTTCCTAGTTTCTCCATCAATTGAGATGGCGTGAAGCTAACTCTTCTTCAATAGAGATATAGAGATGTCACTGTATCACCTTAGTGTCCCCATCAACCGCGGTGTTGGGATGCTATATCCACAAGAGAAACTGACGGGCAAGATCGGTTGCGTCCACGTCAGTCGATCTATCGGCCGGTTTGACGGACTCAACGAATTCCTCTTCACCATCGATCACCCGATCGATGTCCTCTATGTCGATTGGATCTGATGATTCTATGTCATCCGATATGTCTTCATACTATTGCTTAAACTGTGATACTAGGCACGGATTAGGATCAAGTGATACACCGTTCATATGCAGCGCCAGATACTCATCGAGAGAGGAAAGCATCGACAGCGCCATCAAGATGACCACTTGGAGGATGGCGCGTCACCAATTCTATGCTACCCTCAACGCAGGAAACGCAGCGAACGGAGGAGGAGGAGGAGACCATACCCCCGCTCTAGCAGGCGATGCAACTCCGAGAAGAGCGTCAGCAACGACGATAGCGATTACACTATTGCGGAGGAAGAGTGGGAAGCAGCTCGAGACGCTATAACCAACAACACGCCGCTTCCCGCTGATAACCCACAAGTATAGGGGATCGCAACAGTCTTCGCGGGAAGTAAAACCCAATTTATTGATTCGACACAAGGGGAGACAAAGAATACTTGAAAGCCTTAACAGCGGAGTTGTCAATTCAGCTGGACCTGGAAACAGACTTGCTCGCAAGAGTTTATCAGTAGTAACAATTTTATAGCAGTAGCAGTAGTGAAATAACAGCAGCAGTGTAACAAAGACAGCAGTAGTGATTATAGTAAACAGCAGGATTAAAATATCGTAGGCACAGGGATGGATGAACGGGCGTTGCATGGATGAGAGAAACTCGTGT